>NW_020884901.1:6438016-6485682 GCF_003945725.1 Corapipo altera | reverse complement strand
ACCATTTTTCACCTGGAGAAACACCCACTTTTGCCTGGCTCTGAGGATGCATCCGCCAGCTCCTGCTGACCTTTAGCAGGTACTTCACTGATTCTCAGCATTAATTGCTGGACAGCAACACAGCTGCAGCTCTGGGGCTGGGCAGGAGTGAGGTGAAGTATTTGTTCCATGCCCCATTTCAGTGCAATGGTTTGATTTCCAGGGCCGGGACTCCCGTCTTGAGGCTCACAGGCTGCAGGGACCAACTGAGGAGCTCCCTGGTGTGACCTCCCCATGCTGTGCTGCCTGTTTGGTGTTCTCCCTCTGCAAACAGCCCACCAGCCTCCCACAGAAATCAGGGGACTCTCTAAAACCTGATCCCTGTAGGTTTGTGTGACAGCTGATTCCCACCCCTACCTTGTGCTATGTTAAATTCCTTAAACCACCCATGGTGCACTTTTACCTGTTGAGCCTCGAAGTGCAGATCTGTCCCTGTGAGCTCTTCATCTCAAAGCTGTCTCCACCCCAATCCAGGAGACCTTTGCTTTTGCCCCTCGAGAGGCCAGGAGGCTGCACTCAGCCCTCTGGCACATCTGCCCCATCAGAGGTGGCAATGGGATCCCTTCACCCCACGAGCAGCTGCTTCAGAGAACCTCAGCCATGGAGACCAGGCTCTCAGTGTGTTCGTGACAGTGAATTTGCATTTTGGATAGAGATTTAAAAGCAAACAACAGATTGGTACATCCGATTTTTGGACACCTACTCGGCCCTAGTCATGGCAACACTGGCATTCGCTCTATATTTAAAGGAATGGCAAAATTTGACAGATGCAAGTAGGGAGCACTCACATTTTCTCTAAAAAAGAAAGTTATTCAATGACACTAGAAGAAAAGCTTTAAGCAGTCGTTGTTTGCCAGAGGCCCAGCTCCAACAATATTGCCATCTCATTTACAGTATTTTAAACAATCCTCATGTTTTGTTTTTGTTTGTTTTTTTTTTTAACAACGCCACTAACCGCTGTACAATTAAAATCTAGAGGATAAAACATGACCTGGGGAGTAGGGGAGGTTGGGAAGGGGTTCATGGTTACGTTGTTGGGGTTTCTTTTTGGTTGGTTGGTTGTCTTTTTTACAAATAATTACAAATACAATTCCAAGAAGATATATTACATTTTATATACAGAACACACCATTTCTATCAGGGTAGGGTATTAAGCCTGGCTTTTATTTTTACACGGCAACCCTGAGATGTCTTGTCGTCTTCCCTTGCACAGAAACTATACAAGTTCATTAACTCCTTCTAGAAAAAACTGGATTGCTATGCTTTAATAGCATCATCACCCTGTATAAATACTCAGAAAGGGAAAAGCTTAGTCTCTTCCCTAATTTAAATGTTCTCATGATTTTTATCCTGTTTCCCTGCTTAGTGGAAACAGATAATGGTGACTTTTTTTCAAGTGTGCAACTCACTCCTCTACTTGCCTTTTGGTAGCACAGTGAACAATTATTTCCCTTTTTTTTGTCCTCCTTTCAAACAAATTTCTCTCAGGAACTAAAATGATGCCTTTCTAAAAGGTTTGTTTCCTGAAATTCCACTGTTACTTCATGAGCTACTTCTCAAACTAAAGGATGCAGACATAAGTGTTGGGTTGGCTGGAAACGAAGTAGCTTCTGATTCCTCACGGGGGTTCTGCTCTGTCCACCCCACCACCTCTTCATAACAAAATGTTTCAGATCAGCACAATCAAGCGTTTAACAACAGTGAATTCTATGGATCTTTATGGAGAACAGGACACTGAATGCATTTCACCACATTACCTGGAATTCGGATGTACTACACTGCCTTCTGTTCACCTGCAAGCTACAGCACGCCCAGCATTAGAGTATCTGAAGAGCAAATTCCTCTGCGTGGAGCCTTGGCACGGATCCTGATACCCCTTCCACAAGCCCTGTAGCTTTTTGAAGCCAACTTTGGAACAGCTGGATCGCTCCTAAGCTTTATAATTATGCATGGGAGTCGTCAGCGTTAGCTGTCCGTTCGGCGCCACTTCATTCCCGTCGTCCTCCAGCAGCCCCGACACGTCAGCGTTGGGAATGCTGTCGTGGTAGCTGCTGAAGCTGATGTTGTCCTCCTTGAGCTCAATGGTCCAAAAAGGAGCGTTCAGTTTTCGGTTCTGATACTCACGGTACATGTAGACGGCGCCCACGAAGCCCATCAGCAGGACCACCACGATGATGATCACCGTCAGGATAATGATGTTGAACTGAGTCCACGACACGTCTGCGAAGGCAGAGGTGCTGTTGTCAGAGGAGCTGACGGGAAATATCGTCTGTAGAGTTGTTGGGGACAACGTACTGTTCAGCACTGCCGTGGAAAGTGATGTTGTCTTGGTGGTGTTTGGAGCAGAAGTTGTAAACTCCCTTGTTTCTGGGCCAAGAGTGGCTTCTACGAAACAAATAAGAAACGGTCAATAAAAATCTCCTAAGCTGGAATTGAACACAAATGGAAGAGATTTGACATTTATATCAGTTATTATGGCAATTAAGTCTACACTGTTAAAGCTGGTATTTTTTTTAAATAGTTTACAGAATGGTTCGCCAGGGTTGGGTTTCGTGGTTTATTAAACTAACTCTGTGTGCTAAGTGCCCATGGACTGCAGCATCCTTATGAAAAATCTGGTGCTGGAGGGATAAGTGAAGTAGTCAGGATGCAGTGTTCCATACATGAGCCTGTGATGAGAGCAAGTCACCCAGCCCAGCTCCTGTTCAGCCCACAAAAAAGGGGCTTTACCAAGCTCAGCACATTTGGACTCTGAACCAACGTGTCACTTGGTGTCTGTGTGGCTGCACAGTCAGGCTGGGAGGACACAGCAACACCAGGAGCTTAAACCCCTCACAACCAGTGCACCAGATGCAGGATTATTTTCATGATATTATTTCTGCCTTACTTGTACAAACAAGAAGATCAAAACTGAAAAAATGAACCACAAGTATTCTGCCATCACAGTCTTTAGCAACAGGTTTCAGTGTTTGCACTGCTTTAGGTAGTAAAAGGGCAAAAAACCTCAGTTCTGCTTTTGAGTGAGGAAGTTGTACACAAACCTCATGGAAACCCCCTGCCTGCACAGCCAGAAGCAGAAGGTGACCAAATCACAACAACAAAAAAGACTGTGGATGTTCTTATGGAGCTTTCAAACACAGCAGGGGCCACCTGGGATCCCGTGTTGGCTTCAGCTGCTGCCACATGAGCATGGATGAGAAAGAACATGAGAACTACCAGAGTGTGCCACGAGCTCTGCCTTCTTCTTGGCACTAAATACCCAAGAGCCTGCCTTGCTTCCAGCAGCCATGGGATAATTCCCTTCTCAGATCTAGGAGTCAGTGACAAGTCAACACTGGACATCTCATAAGTGGGATACAAAGTCATTATGCCTGCATCAAACCAGCTGAGCCACAGGCCTCAGAGAGCACGATAAATCCTGAGTATTAAGCTCACAAAAGTAACTAATAAAGCACTTCCTCACATGAATAACCTGATCTATTTTAGACTCTCAAGTCTAGGCAGCAGGAACCCTCCAGAAGCTGAAGCCTCAATCAGCCAGAATGTTCTCTACACCTATTGCTCCACAGGATTCTCTTCACCCTCTTTCCCACTCTCTTCCTGCTCTCGGAAAAGCAACTTCATTTTAAACCCACGTACAGCTGCAGCAATTACAGCTGATGGTGCTGTACAGATCCAGCTCTCCTGAACATCTACTAATTATGACTGAGGAGGAGAGTCACTTCCGAAGGACTAATTTTGCACTAAGTTGCATCTCCAACAGCAACAGGAGCTGGAAATACTCAGCACATCTCCTGCCACGGGTCCTCAGGGGAACTCCCACGAGTTAACTTTGGGCTGTCACGTTCCCAGTTCATGCAATGAAGAAATGCCTCTGGAATGGGCATCATACACCTAATGGAGCCTCCTGCTCAGAGTCCCCTCCCTGCAGCAGCTCCTCTATTATCTGCAGGTCCTGCCTTGGGCTGATAAGGATACTCAGGATGCTGAATGCCAGAAGGTGTTTCTCTATGGGATAATGGGCAGAATTCTGCAGTAGGAAGCAACATGACATGAGCAAGAGGTTCCTGGAAAACCTTTGACTTTGGGGAAAGGGCATGAGGAATTCAGTCATCCTTCTCAAATTCCTTCATCAACACTCAATCCTTGGCAAGCCCCGCCAGTAGCTATAATTAGGGAAAAAAACAGAACAGAGACAATGGCTGATTCACCAGCAAGGAAACAGCACTTTTCTGGGCTTTATTTTTGAGTCAGCATCAGCTCAGTGCTGGCACGGAGGCCCTGGGTGAAGACATTTCCTGCAGCTCCCAGTGACAGGGCGGGCAGTGCCGAGCTCCACCCGCGGCGTCGCTCCCGGGCCGTGCCACGGCGCTGCCTGTTCCGCTCCCGGGGCCGTGCCAGCTCTCCAGATGTCCCAGAGCAGCTCCTTGAGAGCAGCAGCTGTTCGCTCAATGGGCTGCTTTGGCAGCTTTGACGTGAGCATCACATCCAGCTGCTTGATTGAGATGCCAGCTCGGCAAAGCTTCTGCTGCCTCCTGCAAGGAGTGAGCTCCGGCGGGAGCCCATGCGCCAGCCCCCGGGTGGCACAGAGCCACACTGCACCACTGAGTCCTTGCTCTGCCTCACCATGGCAGCAGGAACACCATCCCCTCTGGGGCTGGAAACACTGACTTTAGTCACCCCACATGTCCTTGGAATATTTTCTCCATCAGCCTTGAAACCATCAGAATCTTGGTCGGGTTTAAGGCTCTGTGGGTACCCAGGGCTGGGTTTAGCTTTGCCCAAGCTGTGCAGAACCTCCTGTCTCACTTCAGCTGCCACCACTGAAACACAACTTGGGTGATGATTTCACTCCAGAAGCCCCTCAGAACCAGGCCACTCCAATGCACTCGTGGTTTAGGAAAATCTTAACCTAAAACTAGTTAATGCTCAGTACCTCAGCATGTCAATTTTTAGGCAATTTGTGTGTAAGAAACAGGAGAGAAACCACACACATTTTTAACTGCTTAATAAGAAAGGGGAAAAACAAATGTCAGGGAAAGAGGAAAGCTCAAAGAGCATGTCCCAGTCCCTGTGAAAGGCAACAATCTTCCCCCACATCAGGAACTGCCTATAACAATGCCATTTAAGTAAAACTGAATGGTGAAAGCTACAAGTACACAAGCAAAGCCATATATATGGATTTTAATGGAGCAAGGTCATGTGGATCTTTGCACAAAGCCAGAGCTGTGCAGGGGGAGGTAATGGATGAGCTGATGCAAAAGTGCTGTTTCCAGCTGCATGACAGCACTGTTACAGCTAATGAGCCTCCAACTTTGCTGTATTGATCACCTCCCTGAGCAGGGAAGGACTCTGTGATTACATGTCCAGAGAGCAGCACGGGACTAAAAAACCACATTAGCTCCTGATGGAAGATCTGAATTGAATCTCTGTTGGTGATAAGGCCGAATTTATGCCCAGACACTTCCTTGCACTCTGAGTTCCCTCATCTAATATATCACACCAGTAATATTTCCATGAATGGAGCTCAAGATCCAATGTAAGGACCAACCTCCAGATAAACACTGATGGAGCAACTTCAGAGTCATTTTCTTTCATTTTAGTCCAAGCTCTCCTGCTGTGCAGCAGCCCCTTTAAGCACCAGAGTGTAGCATCTGAGATGCTACAAACAGTGGATTGGAGACTGATGAGACCCCCAGAACTGCTACCAGCAAATTCTGGTGTTGACTCTCTCTGAAAGTTTGGATCTCACCTTTCTGAGCTTTGGCTTCCCCATTTAGAAAGGAAAAAAAACACAGAATACCTAAAGTTGGGCCAAGCAGCTCTTGTTTGCAGGGTGTGAAGAGTGATAACACTTCACAGAACAGCCTTCCCAGGGAACCAGCCAGTGCTATGGAATGGAACAGTCAGTAAGGACTGTAAGAACAGTCAGTAAGAACAGTCAGTTCACGGGGCACTATGACATCCCAAATCTTCGTTCGCGAAGCCCAACCATGATGACGACACCAAGCAATGGAAGTCTGAAAACCTACATTTAAATTCACTGCAAATAGGGTTTTCTTTTCCAGCTTGTTCACTAACAGTGCCTGCCACAGACTGGAATCAGACCACACTTCAAGGCCAGCAGGCACCAACACGTTACAAACATCCAACTTTCTTCCCTTCACCACAGGCCAGATAAACCCAAACCAACGCGAACAACCAACGCTACTCCCTCTCCAAGCTGCACAGGGGGCTTTGACAGACCCGAGGAGGTCTGTTTTACCTTTCCTGGTGCAGTTGCTGCCCTCGGGGTCCCTGGTGTAGCCCTCCTCGCAGCGCTCGCAGTGGAAGCCGGCGGTGTGGTAGAGGCAGCCGATGCACTCCCCGCTGTCGGGCCGGCACACGCTGGGGGAACGCGCCGGGTCCACGTTCCCGTTGCACTTGCAGCTCACGCAGATGCTGTCGGAGTTGTAGTAGCCCTTGTCACACTGGTTGCAGTTGAGGCCCGTGTAGCCCGTTCTACACCGGTCACACCTCGGCACGGTCTCGCCAGGCTCTGGGGGACACAGGAAGGAAAGCAGGGATGTGTCGCAGCCCCTTGCAAGAGGCACGGGGATTTTTCTCACAAGGCACTCTGACAAACATCAGCAGCGTCCAAGTATTAACCAAACTCTAGTTTTTGAGCTGGAAACACAATTTTTGAACTGCAGCAGTTTTTCTCTGTTCCTAGGGGGAAAAGCAGCTTTATGCCTTGCACCAGCCTCACAGAGCACTCTCAGCACGTTGCTAAGGAAAGAGATCATTACTCCTGAATATTTCCGCCTCAAACAGGCAATTTCAAAGAACAGCTGGAACTATATCGGGAATGCTTGTCATCTGCAAGAACTTTTTGGCCTATAAGAAGCCAGAAGTGCCTTGACTGCAAAACTGATTAAGGAAGTATCAAAAAAAATTATACATATGATTATTACAGCCATGACTTCTCTCGGTTACATTGGGGAATCTCTACTTGGGAGTCCCATGGAGATGTTCAGAAGTAGGTTCAGAGGTATGGATGGCTACATGGCACCGCTGGGCACCTCTCCTGGCTGCCACAGGCTCAGCAGTTTCTCTCTGCAAAATTTTGCAGGTTCTTCAGAGCAGGCTGCAGCAACACACTGGGAGTTAGACCCAGACTTTTAAGATCCCTTCCAACCTAAACCAGCCGATGTGATTTTACGATCCTACGTTCCCTCCGCTGCACAGCCGCTCTCACAAGAGGCAGCACAAGCACCAGGGACACATCACAGAAGGAGCTACTTCCACAAGGTGCCCACAAACAGGAGATTCACAGGCTGTAAAACACCTCACTGGGCTGATGCACTCTGAGGGGCAATTTAACAGAAGAGAGCAACGTTCATTGTGAGGAATTAGAGCAAAAGAAAAGGCTCACGTAAGCGGCAGGTGCCGGTGGATGCCACGGTGGAGCAGGGGCAGCGCTGGCAGGCGTGGGCAGGATGGCCACTGCGGTAGAAACCCTCCTTGCAGAGCTCACAGTGGTCCCCCTCGGTGTTCTCCTGGCAGTTCAGGCAGGTGCCTGGGGAAGGGAGAGGAGCACAGGCAATGGTTCAGCAGCAGGAACTGGAGCAGAACATTTGGAGCAAGAATCCGTGTGGAGCGCTCTCAATTATCGGAGCTCACAGGTGGGTTTGGATGCCCTCTGGCCAAAACATGATCCTGGCCTCTTATGACCTTCTGATGCTCATCCCCTCGCTCCACACACACAGATCATGTGAAAAAGCAGGTGGCCCCAGAAGAGAGGCCCCACAGCTCATCACTGAAAGGTCACTGCAGGTAAACAGGGCCTACCAATGTTAAACTCTCCTCAAGGAAAGGAATTTCAGTTTGCCTTTGTACCACTGAGATGGAATTTTGAAGCTTCAAGTCTCCCACCCCCACAAGGGGTCCCTCAGGTTTATGTCTTCAGGTTTTTTTGTGCGCAGCCTCTTCCTACACCCTAGAGCTGGTGGTGAGGGGTAAGGGTGTGCCACCATCCTGCTTTGGGGACAGGCTGCTCCATCCCACCAGAGTGGCTCCAGCTTCTCCATCCCCAACACAGGAGAAGGCAGCAGCGAGTCACTGACCTTCCCAGAGAAACAGAGGAGAACTGGGGGCTCACATGAGCCACCTCCCCTTCCTGGGGAAGCCCCTGAATCAGAAAGTTGACGTGCCGTGTCTCAGCAGAGGCTGTGTCCTAATGGCCTCCAAATTGCATTTTGATACCACTGTGGCCAGAGAAGAAAAATCTCCCTAGTTACGAAAGCACAGCCTCTATCCAAAGCCCATCCATCACCAGGAACATGCTGTAATTCAGCCAGCTCCTCTGTGAGGTGGCAGGGAGCTGAGGGAAGCTTGTGTGATTAAATCTCAGTACCACACTCTGCAAAGGCAACAGCCCCCTTCTGTAAAGCAGGGTGGCACAGAACAGCATATTCACCTCATGTGAGAGCCCAGATTCACTGAGCTGATCCAGCAGCACTGCTGGAGGATGGAAAAGTCTCATATCAACACCAACCACAGGAAAAAATCCTGATTTAGGTTAATGCTGGCTGTTAAAAAGCCCACAATAGATTTTCTTATTAATATCGGAACAGTTTGTCTCCCTCACAAGCCCAACACACTGCATGGCTCCTGCTCCTCTCTTTCCACAGCAATGACTCTGCAGCTGAGCATCCCTGAGCCAGCCTGGAGTGTCCTTGCAGCCAATCCCTGTGCTGAGGGCAGGAAGCAAACCCAGGAAGCAGCTGATTCACCCCCAGCAGGGCGCTGACAGCACCCCGATGACTACAGACACTTGCTCGGCGTCAGCTCCCACCCACTGTTTGCTCTTCCCTCAGCAGCCTGTCAGACACGAGCCAGTGGTTTTTGTGGGAGAGATGTCAGGGTTAGAGGGGAAAATTATCTGCTGGGCTTGGTTTCTCCAGCAGCAAACCATGATCAGCTGTTCCAGCAGGATGGATTCCTAGGACAGGGCAACTCATGGGAAGTTCATTTTCCCGGCCACAGCACAGGTGCCTTGGACTGTCCTCCACAGGCATCAATGGGGGCATAAATCTGGAATCACACCTGCGTTGTCTGTACAGTCCTGGTCATTTCAGGACCAGTGCCTTTCCCATGGGCAGAAATCACTCACATTTATCCCCCCCAGCCCTGCAAAATGGCTGCGTTTCCATGAGTCAGCACATTGCTCAGCCCTGCAGAGCACGCACAGGCCTGCCATCAGGTATCGCTGTGGAAAGCCTTAATAATTAATAGCACTTCTCATCCCAATAATGCCCTCAGGAAGGATCAGACCTCACAGTACCCCAGCTGGGAAGAACCAACCCACCTGATTGCACAGACACACCACGGGGTGCAAGGGTCGTGTCGGAGGAAATGCTGTCGCCTGGGGAGCTCTCGCTGCCCAGTTTATTTATTTATGCCCAGTAATTTTGAATATTCCTCCCAGACAGAGCAATGCCAAGCAGGAACCAGCTGCAGAGCCGGCAGAGGGAGCCCAAAGTACAGCATTAATGGGAAAAAAAACCCTTGAAAATGTGACAAAGACTACACAGAGTTGATGCAAAGCTGGGGAGGTCACACAGAGTGCAGTCTCTAAAGCAAGCTGAGTGTTCTCCTTATTTATTAAGTATCAAATCTAATCTTTAATTGACTGTTCTCTGTTCTGGTTTTGTTGGGTTCCCCCACTCCCAGATGGAGGAAAATTAAAAAAAAAAAAATTTTTGTCAAATCAACAAAAGGTCATTAACCAAAATGAGGGGTTTTCATTGCAATGCCATGGGCAGCGATGGGCAGCAGCAGCAGAAAGGCTGCCTGAACAGCCCCATCCCAGGGACAAGGTCTGTGCTGGGTTTTCTTTGGGTTTTGTTTCATAAATCGAAAGCAAGGAGAACATTGATGGGGAAAAAAAAAGGAAGAGCAGATTATCCTCCTCCTTCACAAAACCCACACACCCAGCTCCAAATCAGTAACACAGCTGATGTGTGCACAGCTTTAGGGACAGTCTTATATCCATCAATGCTGGTAGGACATAAGCACATTGAGCTCAGTAGAGGAGAGAATGCAGTAATTCATCCTCAGGGAAATGCAGTAATTCATCCTCAGGGAGCACAGATCCGGCACCCGCCGCTAACGCCGAGCGGGATCGGGGCACCAGCACTGCAGCTGCCTGTTCCTCTGCTGCCAACACACAGCCCAGGAGGGAACACAGGGGCAGAAACTGCCCAGAAACACCTCATTTGATGGGCTCTGCCTCTCTGCCAGCTACACAAAAACCCTGCAACATTACTTTGAATTATTACCCCTTTCTAAGCTCCTGGATAAATATCACAGAACCACATTTCAGCTGGAAGTCTGGATGAGAATTTGGATTTTTAAGTGAGTCCTGTGGCTGAAGTGAGGGTTGCACAGGCAATCACATAACATCTCTCCCCTGGGATCTGTCCTTCCAGTGGAGATGGGAAAGTGATTAGGCTCTCCCCTGCCCTCCCATAAGCTGTTCAAGCACAGGTGCCTGGACTTTTGCACTCCATCAACATCTGAGTGAGAGACAGTCAAAGAAACGATCTAGGAAAATGAACACGGTCAATTTATAAAAAGTGGGCAATATTAATTAGGTGTTGCCAGTTTTTTCCAGCTCTAACCCTGCTATCTGTAGCAAAATGTCCCCTTACGTCAGTGCCAGTACAGTATATGTTTCCAGGTAAACAGCAGTTGAACAAAAGCTCTTAAAAAGCCCATGTTTTGTGTTTATGTAAGTGTAGAGAACAATAGAGCCCTGATTTTCGATACAGACTGCTGAATTAAGGCTCTGCATTGCAGCCTGGGGTAAAACACACAGCCTTTATTGCCTTCCTTCAAAGAGGACCAGCTCCATCCTCGCCCTGCATTTCCATTTCAGTTTTAAGGTAAAAATTTTGGGTACTTGAGGTATAAAGATGTAGATGAAGGGGATAAGAGCAGAGGTGTGTGAAAGCAAACAGCGAAAACCAGAGAGAAGGAGACAGGTGAAGTCTGCAGCCCCTGCACTCACCTGTTGAGCTGTTGCAGGTCTGGGAGTGGTTGTTGCACTGACAGGGCTCACACGTGGTTTCATTAAACCTGTAATATCCGTCACTGCACTGGTCACACTTCAGGGCCGTGACACCCACCTTACACTGGCACTTCCCAGAGCTGCAGAGGGAAAAACAAACACTGAAACCTGGCTGTACTGGAAGTCATCCAAGGTATAAACCCGCGGGCAGGGTTTTGGACTTCCTTCCCTCTTTTTCCTCCTCTCTGCTGGAAGCAGCACATGAAACCCACGAGCAACCGATTCCAAAAAGTTCAAGAAAGGCCGAGTCTCTGCCAAGCCAGTTGCCCCCAACAGCAATTTCCAGCTGGGCACCAGAAATGACGGCTCATTCTAGAAAGCTCTGGCCCAAAGCCATCCTGTTGCATCAGCCCCAGCAGATGCTCCAACAGCCCCTCTCCAGTCCCTGCTCCACCGAGCACTGGCCCCAGGTCCTGCAGGACTCTGGGACACCCGTGGTCACTGTGCCTGAACAACAGCAGAGCACCCACATGGATAATGACCTCCCCCTTCACACATGTGCCGAGCAGCACCTCCCAAATTTTCGGGTGAACAGACAATTCCCTGCTCACCACCTGCTCCACCAGCTCCCCCGGGGAGCTGGCACAGGATCTCAGGTGTCTCGCTCGGGTTCCAGCCAGGGCAGGTGTCAGCCACCTGCACTCCCTCCACTTCTCCTCCATGACCCCATTTATCCCTTCCACACAACACCTCTATGGATGGAGAGAGGGCAAAGCCTCTCTCCAGTTGACTTCTGCTACCCAGCAGGGTCAGGGAAGTACAAGAGAGGGTTTTCCCTTCCCCAGAGAAGATTTCCACTCCAGCTGACCCCAGACAGAAGCTGTTTGCTTGGGCACAGTGTGACTGCAGGAGGGTGGAGCCCTGCACAGCGAACACAGAGGGCATTGCTGGTGGCTGCCACGAGCAAACAAATACCAGGAGCTATAAAAAGCAAAGGTTACCCTCATTCCTTTGGCTTTCCAAGCCACTCTCTCCACACAGAGGCTTCAAACCCTTTGCTTTCATAAGCGACTTTCTACCCTGGCAGCATTTAGCTCAGCTCTCCCAGGAATCACAGGAATGGATGAAATGCTCTTTCCCATCAAGCCCTGGGCACGGCAGCAGCTCATCCCACCTGCACACATGGAACAGCCAACGCCTGAGCCGAGGGGCAGGGAGCACTGAGTGCCTCTCCACGTGTCTGAGAGCCCTGGGGTGACCTGCAGAGAACCTCAGCCCTGCCTGCTGCACAGGGAACCAGGACAGCAACCCAAATAAACAGGATTTGGTCTCCTCCAGGTGATGGATTTATCTGCACACGAGGCAGGTACCACCATCAGACATCCCTGCACGCTGCTGGATCTCCCTCCTTTTGGCTCTCCCCTTTATAACCTCCACCCTATTCAAACACTTTTTAAACACCTTTGAAATACCTTTTAAATTCAGTATTTCAGGGCTCGCTGTGCCTGCACAAAGCTCATCCATTGTTCCCCCTCTTCTCCAGCTGAATAGTGAGCAAGGCACAATTCACCTCTAAAAGCCTCCAGAAGAATCTGCTGATTAAAACTAATAGAGGCTTGATGCACTGTTGGTGTGTTGTTTTTAATTAAAATGCAGTAGATTGCAATGTTTGGGAGAAGACGTTGCTTCTGTTAGAAATCAGCATAATTTAATATTTCTGTTGTTTGTTTGCTTGCCAAAGGAAGAGGAAACACCAAAACAGGGACCTCAGCCCAAGTGGCTACACAATTAAATAGTTCCAGAATCTGAAACCTCAGGCATATGTAATGGCCTGACTACAAGAAGGAAAAAGAAATATGATGTCTCCTTGCTCTCCAGACCATTATCTGGAAGGGCAGCAGGCAGATGCAGGATTCAAAGGGATGCTGGTAAGCAGCTCAGTATGTTTGACTTTTAAAGAGCTTTTCACAAGACCCGACATTAATCCAAACGTTGTCACAATGTTTAAAATAAGCGCAAACAAAAAGCAGCTTGTTTTTATTTGCTTCTGACTGCTACTGCACAGATATTCCTGTAAGAGGGCAGGGCACAGGCAGAGCCAAGCAGGGAAAAGTAACTGATACGGGAAGGAAAATATGATATTTAGCCTGAAAATGAATCTTTTGGAGATGCACCCCCTGAGCAGGGTTTTGGAGGACCAGGCATTAGAGCTGGATCATCTTCACCCTCCCTGGCTTCCTCCTGCAGTCCAGGGAGCTCAGTTTTACTCCCTCCTGTCCCTGATGAGGCCTTTATCTTAATGACACCCTCCTCTTCCTCCTGGCTGGCCCCCTTCCACCCAGGCTCCCACTTCATTTCATTAAAGGAGGTTTATTCCCCCAATGACCCTGCTAGAGCTCAATGCAGCATTTTGGGGCAGAGTCCCTTGGTTTTACTTGTTAGCTTAAAAATAACAGGAAAGAAAGCTGTTTTATTTTTTTCTGAAGAAGTAAAAAAGACTGTTTTGGAAAGTTTGGTTTGAATGCCTCTCAAGCAGACCTTTTTTCAACATGTTACACATGGCAAAGAGCCAAGTCCTGCATGTGCAAGAATTAAATCACTCAGCAAATATAAAGCTTTGCCTGTGGTCATTGCTTCCATAGAATAAAGCCCCCTTACAACACTCCTTTTTATAGCTCCAGCCCAGCAAAGACTGTCAGACACTTTTTAAAGCAAAGGTCAATGATATAAATGCATTGAAACCACAAAAAAAAAAAAATCCTGTTAACAGACCGATTGTGCCCATAAAAATCCAGAAATCTGAAAGAAAAGACCCATAGTTTAATACTTGCACAGCAAGGAATGAACTGGATTTTGAGTATCAGCCAGGAATTTCTTTTTTGGGGGAAGTGGGGGGAAGGAGGGGCAAGGGAAGAGGGAAACATTTTGATGCAGCAACATCAATTGCTCAACAACATTTCAGATGATGATTAACTCCAATCATCCAAGCCAATTTTTAGCACTTGAAAAAGAATCAATAGAAGGATGTGTTGGGACAAAACCAGACTTCCAGTAACCAAAGTCGCCTGCCAGCTTTGGCTTCTATTAGATTTTTATGAATACACTTACTTTAGAGACCGTGTAGGTAGTGTGAATCACCAGCACATCATCCATCAACTTTATACATGTCTCCTCATGATTAAAACCATCACCAGCACACGAGACCCTGGCAGAAGGAGCCAGCAGTGATTGTTGCTTGGCAGGGACAGACCACGTGCAAGGCTGGGATCCAGCATGGAATGACCTGACCCTCCAGGAGTGGGGGCTACACACCAGGTTTGGGACCCCCCCCAAGGCAAGGGGGAGTTGCATCTGATCCCCCTCATCCCTCAGGCTCCATATTATGCCTTGGGAGCAGCTGTCCCCGCAGGGAGACAGCCTGGGGCTGGACCAGGATGCAGCCACCCTGTGGATGCAGCCTGTGTCCCGCAGATATGGGGCAAAGGGTTGTAAATAAAAGCAAAGTACTGGACCAGGGAACAGCCTACACCCCAAAATATGCCTGCAAAAACTGTCTGGTTTCACTTCCACTCCCCAGAGGCCCCCTCCATTCCCAGGGAAACAGCCACAGGATGTGGGAAATCCCATCACTCGCCAAGTGATTTGTGCCACCAGTGGCAACCAAACATTCCCCACAGTGGGATTTTACAGGTCTGATGGCCAGGGAAGGACACGCTGAAGGGACAGGCTCCACCTGGGATCTCGGGCAGTGCCCTCACCTTGCACTGGTCAGCACAGACTGCAGGAGCTCAAGGCCTCATCACAAGGGAAACAAAGCATTAAAATATCTGTGGTCTGAGACAGCCCACAATGCGCAGTCACATCTGCAAGGGGTCTCCACTCCTCCTCCACAGAAACATCCTGACTTTAACTGGGACATGACAGGCACAAGATGGATGGGAGGATAAAGGACCATGGCCTTAGGGGCTGTTGGGAGACAAGCTGTGCATAGTTAATGGTGTAACAGAAAACCCTTAGCAAGCTTCAATCATCTATTTTCTTCCTTTTTTTTTTTTTTTCCCAAGGAGGAGGGAAGGGAGAAATTAATTTTGAATATTTTCCCAGACACCAGAAAATCCTGGATGCCCAGATCCCAGTCACAGCCCAAGGACTGCCTGACAATGTCAGAGCCAGCAGAAACAGCACAGCACCAAGCTTTTGTGCCTTTACTTTTAAAACATAACAGACTGGTAAGATTTTGGGGCAGAGTCAGACAAGGAGGGAGCTTCCATTGGTCCCAAACCCTGTGGATGAGCCCTGCAAACTCCCCCCAGCTTCGAAGAACAATTTTGCCAAATACATTTATCATCTTCTCCCTGAAGCACAGAGAACACCTTCACACCCCACACCTCAGCACCAACCAGGACCAGCCCCAGGAGAGATGGTGAGGGGCCATTCCTCAGCCTGGTGGCATCTCCAGCTTCTTCTGCATCCCTCCCCTTTCCCTTGGAAACCTTCAATGACAGCTATGCCCATCATTCATCCCAGCAGGGCCCGGAGGTGTTCCTGGAACAGACACAATTAACAGCAGCAACAGCGTATGAATGAGGAAAATCGCGTTGAGCTGCGAGCATCTGTAAAACAACCCCCATGAAAAGGCTTTGTCACACTTTGATGGGATAAGACAAAAGGATTCTGCACAAGATTAGGAGGATTCAGAAGGGATGTCTCTAAAAATGGTGTGTTCCTCCAGCGAGCTTGGCTCCTTTAGTGCTGATTTTCTGTGATGTCTGACAGCAGCCAGGGGATGAATCTCTCTTATATTTTCCTGGGTTGCGTGGAAAAGTTAACATTTGAAAGCTAAATGCTCCAAGACACTTTGGTGGAAAACCAACACTGTTAACACTCAATCAAAGAATGATTTAGGTTGGAAAAGACTCCAAGATCATCGAGTCCGACCTGTGACCGACCCCCACCTTGTCACCCAGCCCAGAGCACTGAGAGCCACTTCCAGTCATTCCCTGAACACCTCCAGGGATGGGGACTCCAAACCTCCCTGGGCAGCCCCTTCCAATGCCTGAACATCCTTTCCATGAAAAAATTCTTCTTGATGTCCAACCTGAACCTCCCCTGGTGCAGCTTAAGGCCATGTCCTCTCATCCTGAGGAAACCACAAACCCCTCTAATGCATGAGCTGATCTTCCTTCAGGTCACTTGATTTGAACATCAGCACGTGGGGAAGGGGAGAGCAGGAAAAAGCCCCACGTTGGGTTTCTCCTCCCCGCTCCCTCGGCTCAAACCAAAGCCCTGGCAGCCAAAGCAGCTCCGTGGGAGGGTCAGTGGGGCCAGGGCTGAGCCCCCACTCAGAGCCCCTTTGTGGAGGGCAGAAGAAGTGGGGCTTTATGGGGGCCAACACTGTGCCCATTGTGCGCCGCATTCCTCGCTCCGTGCCGGGGGATGGCGTCTGTTTGTGTGGCAGCCCTCGGCTGAGCAGGGACACTTCACAGCTCTGAAAGGCCACTCTGTGAATGTCAAAGGGCCACCTTGTCTGGCCACCGACGCCTCCACAGCCCCGGCTCCCCCGCCAGGGAAAGCCGGGAATCTCCAGCCCCGGGGCTGTGCTGCCTCCTCCGGGGGCCCTCCCGGCACCACCCACCAGGACCAAGGGGGCTGGGGAGGGAGGGAGCGATGGGCAGACCCTGATGGCCCTGGAGAGCGAGGCTGGATGGGGTCTGTTATGGTTTCCATAAGGAAGAGCAACAAAAGCCTCACTTGCTGCAAAATTTCAACCCCAGATGGTGTGTCCTGGTTTCTCAGAATAAGCCCTGGAGATCATGGCAATGCAGGGATGGGACAGGAAACCTCAATGCAGAGAAGGACACATCAGTGAGGATGGCAGGGAAACAGGGCTGGTCCCCACTGGACACACCAGTGGTCCCTCCATCCCCCAGATCTCTGCTCAGGCAGTAGCAGAAGACAGGCTGAAGCAGTGCCTGAAGTCAGGCTGGGCAACAACCCCAAACCAGAGTCCAGCCACAAGAGCTTAAATAGTTGAGCCAATATTTTTTTTTTGAGGGCAGTCAGTGTTTGCCAGAGCAGCAAGTCTGCAACAGAACAACACAGGAACGGCAAAGCCTGCTGGAAAACCCACAAAATAACAGGATTTCTGAGAAGCCACAATTACCATAGGGGAGATGATAACAATCCACCTTTCCCTGCTGCTGTGTCCAGTCACTCATTCATTTCCTATCCCTGTCTGCAACCGAAAAAAAAGGGGTGCAGGTACAAAATTTACCTGTTTGTGGAGGGAGAGGGGAGGAGAGCTAATTGGATGTAAAGGATGCAAGAGGCTGAAACAGGAGAGAGATTTAGATAATTAAAGCATGCAGAAAAATAGGCTCTAACAGGGTATTCTTCTGCTTTTCTGACGTCCACATGTAATAATTTCCGCTACAAAACAAGATCTGTTCTCTGCAGAATGATGCTGACAAGGCATTACTGGGAGATAATGAGCCACCAGTTGTGCTCAGCTGATCTATAAAGGGGAGAGTAGCCTTTTTAAAGGGAAAAAAGAGGTGCCTTTTTGTCTGGTTTTTTTGGGGTTTTTTAAAGACAAATCCTTAAGGACTTGAGCTCCCAAGGTCATCTCTCCAAAGGGGAGCAGTGCCCAATGTGGTTTTACCAGACTGCTAAAGTACAGCAGAATGGAAATACAGATCCCACGCAAAGAAGAGACATTTCAGAAGTGTGATGACACTTCAAAGACAGAAAATGAAGGTTTTTATCTATGCAGAACGAGAACTCCATTGCTTCCCCCAAATAACCTCCTGGGGTTGGGATGGGCAGCAGTCCTGGGAACATGAGGCTTCTCTGATCTCAAACCACAGCCTTGAGCACCCTTCCTGTGCAGGCTGGTGGAGCTCCACAAAAACCTTGAATTTCAGTGGATCTGCATTTCCTGACTAGCCAAACAACATCAAACTCTGCTCCACATGATGCCCAAGGTGCCTCCAGACTGTGACCCACCTGGCTGCCTCCCAACACCATCAGGACCAGTGTTCCTTACTGCTTCTCTCCCCTTGATCTCTTTGCACCTTTCCACATCCCACCAGCTCCACAATCCTAGCATGTGGCTCTCCCTGCCCAGCTCCCCCAGAAACCCCAGCCCTTATTCAAAGGCCTCAACAAAGCACATTGTCCAGAGCTGCTGACCTTACCCTCACCAGCAAGACTCTTGCAAACCCCCATGAGCAGGGGTCACAAGATCAGCCTCTCCACACAGAATCCCACCACAAAGGCAGCACACAGGGATGGTCACTGCCCTCCCTGCTCAGCCTCTGAGCATCCCTGCTCCAGGGGACAGCCATGTACAGATGCTCTCAGGGACACTCTGCCTTCTTTCTTTTTAATATGGACATGATGTCCCCTCGAGGGGGCAAAACATCTCTGAATTAACACTTGGACATTTATATGCATGTTATTCTTTTTTCTCAATGGAAATGAGTGACAGGAGCTGTCTCTCGTATGATTTATGCCAAGCCTGCAGCACAAACCGTGCAGGAACCAGGAGCACAGAGCTGTCTCCACAGCCAGCAGTAAGGAAAAGCTGCTCAGACAGCACAGGAGCAGAGCACTGCACCCTTGGGCAGTGGGTTTCAGCCCACAGGAACCAAAGCTCACATCACCTCCAAGTCTCTGCTTCCCATCGCCCTTCTGCTTGTGGGGAAACGGAGGCACAGGCAGAGGGAGCAACTTAAATTAATCCACAGATCCCAGTTTAACATCACCTGTTTTCACTTGGGACAATGGCAGCAAATACGTGTGTTTAGTCTGCAGCTTTTTTAAGGAAGTGGAAAAATTTTAACCCAGTTTAGATTGTTAACCCAGGTTTAAGTAAACCACGAGGCAAAGCTGTGCCAGGGGAGGTTTAGGTTGGATATTTGGAAAATATTCTTCCCCCAGAGAGTGGTTGGGCACTGAACAGTCTCCCCAGAGTAGTGGGCACAGCACTAAAGCTGCCAGAGCTCAAGGAGCATTTGGACAATGCTCTCAGAGACAGGGTGGGATTGTTGGGGTGTCTGTGCAGGGTCAGGGGTTGGACTGGATGATCCTTGTGGGTCCCTTCCATCTTAGAATATCCTGTGATCCTTGAAACACCCCACAGCAGCCACAGCTCTCCTCTTGCACACTGGCACAGGTCATGCTGCACCAAAAGTTGTCTCTCCTAGAACCAGGGTAAGTTAGTTTAAAACACAAAACCTCCCAGGGAAATGGGGAACTGAGGCTGAGCCCTTCTGCCAGACAGCAGCTTCTCATAACACCATCTCCACTTCACAGCTCTACTCCCCCATGCACATCCCAAATCCTGGGGTGCAAGAGCTCGTGGGCTAAACTTGCTGCCTCCACAACTGCAGGAAAAGCAAAGCCACAAAGGTCTACCCTGGGAAAGCCTGGGGTGAATGACTTGCAGGAGGTAAATCAGGGTCATCCCACCTCTCCCTCGTTGCTTGGGAGCACAGGGAAGCCCCACACCAGCATCCAGCAGATGAGCTGCCAGGGCCCCACACCACAGGGTTGCCCTTGGCCAGTGTTTGCAGCCCCATGTGGGGACAGGGCAGGGATGGCAGCGAGGTAAAAATAAATAAATCAAAAACTGCAGAGTCATTTGACGTCTCCTGCTCCTCAGGAGGGTACCACATGCTGCCTCATCCAGGCTGGCCTCATCCTGCTCCTTTAAATCCATCAGCCAGACGACAGGTTTACACGGGAGAGTTATTTTGGTGTGTGTTGAAGGAGCTGTGCCCGCAAGGCTCCTCACATCGGGGCACGACAGCTGTGAAACTAAAAGGCTTTCTCAAACCAAACCTCTTCCCCCTCAGCCTGCACATCCCAGGGCTGCTGAGGGAGCAGCTGCTGTGCCATGACTCAGCTGGGGACATGAGTGGCATTCGGGGCAAAGCTGTGCAGGGCACAGAGGGCCAGAAACACTGCAATGAGCCCCAGCACTCCCACTGCTGCTGGGGCTGGAGACCATCAACCCACCTTTGCTGCCTCTGGCTTTGCCCCCTGCCCAGCCCTGGGGAGCAGGAGATGAGAGTTCAGGCACAGGACTCTGCTCACATGAAGTAAAAAGGAAAAATAAGTGCCCAGGGGAGGGGTGCAAGGCTGGGAGATCTGGGCTAGGCAGCCCAGGTACATCGACCTTCTCCAGCAGCATCACCTTCACCTTTGCCTCCTCCACCAGGAGGGAGGTTCCTCCTTCCTCAGAGGACACAGAGACAACTCAGCTTTCAACTCCAGGTGCCCAGAAGATGGTGTGAGATGTAGCTGGTGGGGGCAGCTCCTGGTTGGAGCTACATCACCATGGGCTGGGGCCACCACCAGCCACCCTCCCCTCCCTGTCCCCATCCCCAGGGCTTTGCAGCAGGAGCACAGCCCTTCCAGCTCAGCCCGTGCACCCAACATGAGTCACCATCCTCATTCTCCACTACTCTGACCTTGACCATGGCCCTTGAAACTTCAGCTTCATTCCCCACCCTTCCTCTATGGACTATGAACACTTCCAGGCCACAGCTATCTTTAGCAAGCATCTGCACAGCATCCAACCCAGAGAAATGTGGTTTTATCTGAGGTTTCTAGGCGTTAACCGCAACAGGGACAACTCACTCCCCCTCTCTGAGCAGCCCAGGACTCCATCCAGCCCCACAGCAAGCTCCAGCTTCAACCACACACAGCTCTTCATCTAACAAAAAAAACCCACCCAAACCAGAGCACAGAAATACCCTGCCATCCCAGAGGGGGATCTCAGTGGATCTTCCCAGATAATCAAATTTAAACCACCACCAAAACAGACCTTTGATTAGCAGCCATGGAGGCCATTCATAGCGACAGCATGTCAGGTCAATGTGCACTCCCAAAATCAACTCTGTGCCTGGGGAAAGGGATTTCTTTTTATTTTTATTTGACAGTCTGCATTTGAGGTCTAGTTAACAAACAGCAGACTTGGGTTGCCATCTGGCTGGCCCGAGAGCGTGCCGAGAAATAATACTAATAATCATCATATGGTGGTGCTTTAAAAGGCAGTTTTACAAAAGGCTGGGCAAGCTGATTGAAACCTATGAGGCATGTTTTGTGTGCCCCGAGGGCTTGGCCTTCGGGCACTTTGCCTCTCCAATCAGCCTTCCTCAAAAAGGGTCAGAGTCCAAAAATCACGCCGCTGTTTCACCCAGAGACTGATCTGAACAGCGGCCGCTTCTCTCTGAGGGCAGCACGCAGGAATTCACTTGTGCAACCTGGAGTTGGGCTGGTGCTTTATTAATTAAATAAACAAATAATGGAGCTTACAGGATTTTTCATGTCAACAAAGCAGTAGCTGGCTGCTGGTGTTGGGCAATGCCTGCGTGCCTCATCCCGAGCAGGGATTGCCCGGAGGGACACACGCCGCTCCTCCAGGGACTCGACAGCAGACACCCAGGGTTTCCAGCACCAGAGCCAAAAATCTCATTCCTGGATTCACACTGCAATGCAGAAGAGGTTCTCCCACCCATCAGGGCATATCCCACTCTGGGACCCACATCCCTGATGCATCCCTGCACCCATCCCAGCAGCACACAGGCAGGGGCTGTGTTCAGCCCCAGTGTCCCACTTTAACACAACAGAAACGAGGGGAGCATTTGCCCCACCGGGCTTTGTGTCCCACTCCATTTTCCCATACACATCACCACGCACAAGGCTGCCCATCTTGCAGCCATTCTGATGCCCCCAGCCCTACAACACAGACAACTGACCTAATTTTCCTCTTTTTAAAAACACCCAGAGGTCATCTCTGTCTGCAGCAAACCCCACTGAGCCGGGAAGAGAAACACAGAGCGACCTCTGTTAGCAACATCCCCCCTCCCCAAATCTTCCTCTGCATTTTGCCCTGTGCTGTCTCTTCTAAATGGCTGAGAATGAGCATCTCCCACATCCCTCAAGGCTGTGAAATGGTGCTGAGGAGAAGCTGGGGAGGTCCCTGCCATTCCTGGGCGCACACACGCTGGGGTGTGGTGTGATGGCTCACTACATGCTCCGACTCCACCTCATTCTCCTTCACAACTCAGAGCATCTCACCTGAAGTTCCCAAGGGCGTTTCTTGGCTCGCCCCACACAGAGAAACGTGGAGAGACATCACACACGTCCATGCTTCACCCACTGCCCAGTGACTCAGAGCTGGGGCAAGAATGCTCCCTCCCAGTTAACCCAGTTGCTCCAGCAGTGCTTTCCCTCCTCTCCCACCTCTCAAAGACAAGATTTGCCCCATTTCCCTTTCTGCCCAATTTGCCTTTCCAGTAGATCTGACCAAATTCACACTTTCAATTCTGTGGCAAGCCCTGATGCTTCCAGGCACATCTTCCCAAACCCAAAACAGCCACTAAAAAAAAAAAAAAAAAAGTGAAAAACTCTGTACTTTCCACCCCCAAGAATCACCTTTTTTAGTAAGAAGGTCACTCCAGTCAACTGGAGTGTTACTTTTAAGTTCTGAATTCTCAGAGCTTATGCAAGCAGAAAACTGCAGCATTGAAACAAAAAGGAAGGACATCAACAGAGGGCTTGGGTGTTTGGGAAAAGATAATGTATAAAATAATTACAGGCAGCATGTCCCTGCAGAGCATTTCGACTCTGACTCAGCTCCAGCCTTGGCAGGGAAGTGCAGGTGTTCAACACACACTGAGCCCAGACTAAACCCTAAAAGACAGAAAGGCAGCAGGAGCCTGGGAAGGCTGGAAGTCACTGCAGGGTGGTTTGCTGGGATCTCCTCCAAGGACAGACCTTGCAGCCTGCTGCATGTGAGCAAGAGCTGGGGACCCAACGGGTCAGGCTGCTGCTCAGTCTGTTCTTGCAGGGACACAGAGACACCCCCAACTCAGCCACGAATCTCTGACAGCCGACAGATCACCGGCTGGAGGAAAAATAATTGCGTGCCAGCTTTTAAAAGGCAAGATGTGAGGGTGGGTGAGGCGAAATGAAGAGGAACACATTCATTATACAAGAACTCGAAGCATCAGCTCCGGTGACTGTAAACACCAGGCAAGGCAGGAGCCCACTCTGTGGTCAATCTGCTGCTTCCATCCCGAGGCTCGGCAAGGGCAGAGCACAAAGCTTTGCCTGCCTCCAGCATAATGAATATCCTTTCACAAAATAAACCTCTCCAAAGCCCCTGTGCTCCACCCCAGCCTCCCCTCCCCTCCCCAGCTGAGGCGTGAAAGCCGTGCTGTCCGACAGGGACTATGGGATGCACAAGGCATTAGAGGAGAGGTTCTGCTTCCGTGCGACTCAGAAATGCAAGTCAACTCCCTTGGGGGCTGCCAGGGCTTTTGCCACAGCTACGGATATTTTTATAATCCAGCCCTTGAACGGGGAAGAATAATCTTCATGAATTTTTATAAGACCAACTTCCTTCCTGCTATTTTTTTTTTTAATTTTTCTTTCAAATACTCACACCAGATGACAAGATCCATTCTTGCCTGACCCCGAGTCCCAAAATACCCCCCAAATCCCAACGCCACGCGCACGGGCCCCGCAGGAGGGACGCCTGGCCTTACTCACTGGTCACACTGGGCACTGCTGGAGCCGGTGGGGCTGCAGGCACAGGGCTGGCACCTCTGGGTGTCCTGCTCCAGGTAGAATCCATGAGCACAGCTCTCGCAGTGCAGCCCCGCGTACCCGGCGAGGCACCGGCACTGCCCCGTCGTGCGGTTGCATTCGGACACTCCAACACTGCCCACAGAGCTGCAGTTGCACAGATCTCCTGCAAGGGAAAAAGAAACACATGGAATCACAAAACAGGGTGGCTTGGAAGAGAACTTAAAGCTCATCTTGTTCCATCCCCTCGCCGTGGGCAGGGACACCTTCGATCAGACCAGGTTGCTCCAAGCCCCATCCAACTTGGCCTTGGACACTTCCAGGGATGGGGCAGCCCCAGCTTCTCTGAGCAACTCGTGCAAGGGCCTCACCGCTCCCTTTGTGCACCCCAGGTTGGAAACTTCATCACTGGAAGGATGATGTTTGCTTTAAAATGTTGAGATGACAAAAAAAAAAATGTTGGGAGCACACTGGCGTTTGAAACCCCCTGGTTCGTTCTTCAAATTTCTCTCTAAAGAAGAGCTAGAAGATTACAGGTATAACTACCTAAAATATATATATATATTTTATATATATATATATATATATGTAACTGTATCTAATGTCTGTGTGTGTATATACACCCATATCCACCCTCATAGCTGTCTGGTTCCATCACTCCAGGACCACTAGCTGTGTAATATTAGGATAAAATCAGCAACAGGTGGCAAAATCATTAATTATAAGATTCTCCATTTCACAACACTGGAAAACCCCTGCTTTACCAGCAGGCTGGTCATTATGGTGCAGGACACACACCAACACAATGAACTGGAATCAGCATCTCCCATTCCTGAAGAAGGGATACAGAATCCCCTGAAAATCTGCCCTCGAGGGAGCACTGAGCACAAGAAAACAGCTTTAAAAACTGGGGGGGGTGGAGCTGTGGGCAGACAGAGACCTCCACCACCTAAACCACAACAGGTGAGCAGGGGGACCCACATCTCTGCTTTGGGGACACTCTGTATTTACAGGGGTTCTGGAAAGCACACACTGAGCAGCTGCTTTTTTTAAGAGAGAAGCAAATCTTTTGATCAAGTGATGAATTCCCAATCCCCCCGCACGTTATTTCTCATAATACTTTAAAGCCCCAAACGCACTGAAGAGAACAACCCTCTCCCCGGCAATTTGTTTCTGCCAAGAGCTTTATCTCCGTTCTTTCATTGCAAAATATTTAGTGCCTTAATAATTCAAAGTATTTCTCTGCCAAGAGTGAATTATAAACAAGGATTATTTGCAGAAATAGTGCATAAAGTATCGGGGGCTTTACGCAACTGCTGGTGTTTGTTATTCCCTGAGAAGAGCCAGTGTTCAGGGCACTTCATGGAGAGGGGAGAGGCCGGGTCCCCATCCCAAGAAAACTTGATTTTAAGATCAAATCATGTTAAGAAGACCCAGCACTAATGCTCTGTATCAGCACAAGTATTTCAGATTATTTAACACTGATGTTGTGCCCCAATCCAATGGAAAGGGCCTCAGCAGGTGCCACACCAAAAACCCAGCGACCAGATAAAGATGAACTTATGAATCTGTGAGTAATCTGAAATCAGACCACACTGAAGAGCTCAGTGTATCTTTGGAGCCACAAGCCATAAGGTCTCCTCATCACAGCAGTGAGTTTTCAAGGAATGCTAGGAGCCGTGTGGGAAGGATCCCACTATCCCCACAAAGGGATTGTGCAGGAGCACCTGGGTCGTTAAACAGCCCCCCAGAGCTTTTCCTCGTCATCCATTTTCTTCCAACACACAAAGAAATATGAGTTATTTAGCTCTGTTACTCTATCACAGGATCCCCACAGAAGTCATGTTGTCCCTATACACCTGTGAAATTGCACCAACATTTCCTTCAATCCAAAATAGCAAATAGGACAAACACCTCAAGATCTGCAATTATCCACTTCAGCAGCCACTTCACATAATGAACCAAATTCCCAGTTCAATTATCCAGAACCTTATCGATTTGGGCACTTGGGCTTCCCCCTGCCAACAGATGCCAGGATAACTTGTTGAGCAAAAGCACTCTGGAGTTTGTCAAACGTGCATCAAAACAAATTTCCCTTTCAAAGCTCATTACGTGCGGGGCCATTAGACCCACCAGACTTGATTAAGACAAGAAAACGAGCATCATACCCCTTCTAATGGCATGGGAGGCACTCAGAGGGCAGGTCCCACACAGGGTAATGAGCTGCTCCGTGTGGAGACCACCCCTGTGCTCCAGGAGCATCGCAGCCAGAGCCACCCGAGACCATCCCGACACTCCAGCCGAGAGCTGAAGCTCAGTTGGGAAGCTATAGGTGATTCAAGTTGAATTCCCATTGGAAGTGCTGCCATCCTGCTGGAGTGATGTGATGGGGAAGAACTCCCCCATGCCAATGGGGACCACTCGAAAGCGCTGCTCTGCTCCTGCCCTTTCCATCCAGCAAACCAGCTCTGCAACACTGGCTCCTCAGGAGAGCAAGAAATGCTGCAATAATCCAAACTAACACTGGCAAAAGCAGCTTTTTGTTGGGAGGCTGGTGGAAATCCAGCTCCAGCTGCCTTGGCAGCGCCAGAGGAGGCTGATTCTGCTGGTGATGGGGGCGCAGAACTGAGCCCATCTGGTGCAGAGGCCGCAAAATCACCCCCGAGTGTGTGATAAGGCACAACGGGGCACAACATACAGAGGATGTGCCCCAAAAGGGTTGTTTGGGGGAGGTTGTTGCCTCCCCCAAACCATCCCAGAGATCTCTGGGGAGGGATGGTGGTCCCCATCAGGGAAGCAGCATCACATGTGGTCCCCACCCACCCCAAATGCACCCAGCTCAGCTCACACGTTCGCTCAGCTGATGCGACTCCAAAAACGCCCCGAAGCCCCAGAGGTCGGGCAGACGAGGAAGGAGATCCAGACACAGCACTGAAATCCATCGCCTGGCACAGCGTCGAGGCCGAGGCTTGACGTGATGATGTACCAGACTATGAACACCCGAGGCCTAATTTAAAAGGTACTTTGTTGTCCCGACAGCAGCCGGGCTCGAGAAGGCGAGAACGGTCCTTCAGCCAGATAACGAACATCTGCCCTGGACTCTGGGAACACAGCACAGATGATGAGCACTACAGAAGAAAAATCAGGGAACATTGTCCTGGCTCCCGGCCATATCCTGGCTTTTTGGAGCCTTTATTCAGTTTTCTCAAGCAAATGTTTTGCTTTTGAAGGTAACCTTCAAAAACACCTTGCTGAGAGCTTTTGTGAACACAAAGGAACAAACGAGGGTGGATGAACCCCGGAACTGTCCCACTCCAGGCTGCTCAACCACAGCTGGAGGTATTGTGTTGAGGTTGGGATAACACCATCAGCAAGGGGAGCCAAGGGCAAAGACCTCCCAGGGATGGGGCACTAGTCCAAGCTCTGACTCTCCCAGCTTGCTCTAGTGACTCACCCTCGCCCTGCCTCAGTTTCCCCATCTCAGGGTGTTCACCCACCCCCAGGGCCTCCAAGCCCTGCTCGTCTCTGCCTGTTTCCCATTGCTAAACCATCCAGGTTCCCGTGCCCTCCCCACAAAGCACCACACAACAGCTCAAAGCACGTGGTTATCACTGATAAAACCCACCACCTTTGCTCGTGATGGCATTGATAGGCTTTAATTAATTAACAGCCCCATGACGTTCTGAGGTGCCAGAATAGAGGCACCATAAAACTGCGTGTCACTGCCACATATTCCCCCTTCAAACAACCCAAACACCACTCCCTTCAGGAACAACATTTAACCTTCACTTATTGCTCAGAGGCAGGTAGAGTGAAAGGGAAGGTTCCCCATTTGGTACAGCAAGGGGCACTGTGTGGGACGCAGATTTAATATGCAATTTCAGTCACCCCAACCTCAAACTGATTAATTATTATTATTATGCAAAAGTCATAGGTTACCAATAAACTGAAGAATAGATACTGATTAGATCCACACCATGGCTGTAAGCACCACTGACACAACCAAGAACCTCCAGGTTTGCAGGTACCCTGTGACCCCTCAGTGTGGCCACCTCAAGCTCAGTGCCGGCCCCTCAACATGGATCTCAGCCTCCAAATCCCACCCCAATGCAAAACCCAACTCTGCAAATCCCAGCAACATCTCAGCCTGCACCAGGTCCATCGTCACACCACATTCCTTCATCTCCCATCCCCTCCCAGGACTTAAACAGGGTTTGTTCTGGAGTAAAAATCCTTTCTCAAATTATTTTTTTCACATCCTTTCAGCTTTGCAGTGTTTTAGGTCCTAACACGTATTTTAAGCGTGATTCCTTCTCCCCTCCAAGCCACTTAGTGAATGAATAATTTAAAAACGGGTGAAATATTTACAAAGGGCTAAAGAAGCCAACACTGTGAAAAGCACGAAGGTCTCTGTGAAACCACATTTGCTGGGGACATCCTGAAACAGTGCAAATCCTGACCAAACTCACCTACTCTCTGGGAGCCAGTATGGAAAAATCCAAGATGCACATTTTTTTGTTATAAGAACGCGCAGCTGTAAGAGCAAGGGAAGTCCCAGGGATGCCATTTATTGTCCTGCTGCAAAAGCACCCCCAAGGAGACAGACATTCTCTGTTCTGTGGAAAAGATGAAGGAAAAAAAATAATATATGTAACCTGGAGGTGCTGTTGTGGGTTTGGGTGGTATCACAGCCACGGCAGCACTGCAGCCACCAAACAGCTCAGCAGGAATCTCACCTCCCAAACACCCCACAAGTATCCTGCTGGATTTAAACCAGCAGGAATGATGCCAGGGAAGGGGCATCTCCTGCCATTTCACAGAATCATTAAGGTTGGAAAAGATCTCCAAGATCACAAGAGTCCCACCTTTGACCCATCACAACCTTGTCCCCCAGACCAGAGTTCCAGGTCCAGTTGTTCCTCGAACACCTCCAGGGATGGGGACTCCACCATCATTTGCTGGTAGGGGCAAAGCCAGAAGTGCCCACCTGCTCCCTCCCTCCCCTGCACACTAAGGTGAGCAGCCCAAAGCCCAGCCCTAAGGCTGGAGACACCTCCTTCTTGATTACAGAATGTTTGTAGTTACCCTGGGTTTATACCAACCTCCCTTCACACTACTCTGACCTCCCAAAACCAGCTTCAACTCAACATCCCACTCACTTCCACAGGGAGGATGAAGCCACTGTATCCACTGCACACAACAGCATCTCATTGCTGGAAAGGCTCTGTTTTGGGATTAATTCAGCAGTTTCCCCCCCTCTCCCTCAACCCCATACTTCATTCCCAAATTCAAGCCCTACCTTCTCTCCCTTCTCTCTCATTTCCCCTTCTCAATCCCTCTCCAGGCACCATATTCCTGACAACACAGGAATAAAGGGATCAGGCAGCAGGTTTAAAAATCTATCCAAGGTCATTTCCTTTCCCCTTGTAATTAAATTGTGGAACTCATTGTCAGGGGATGTTCTGGCTGCCAGAAATACCTACGGCTTCAAAGGAGGACTGGAAAAGCTCACGGAGGACAGGTCTGCTGGTAGCTGTTAAACACAGGGATCTGGAAGAAGCATCCTGATGGGAAAGTCCCTGAAATGCTGGCTGCAAAAAGCCAGGACTATGCCCTGCCCTCTTGGCATTTTCTTCTGGCCAGTCTTGGATGGGTGAAGCTTTGCCCTGAGCCAGGCTGGCAGTTCTGATTTTCTCCTCTTTTCCACTGCTTGGGGACGGTGGAGGCTCCAGTTCCTCCCCCTAAACCCCACAAATCCCCCTTAAAGAGTTAGGCACAGCTTTTTCCACTGGGAATTTTCTCTTGTTACAGCCAAAGGCACAGCTGTGCTGCACCACTGCTCTTTCTTTCCCCCTTGCCTCTCAACGGGCTCTTTCTCTTACCCCCGAGAAGAACTTCATCCCTTCAGTACAATTCACTGATGGGATGAAAAGGGCAGTGGGATGAAGGTCAGGACAGTACTGTCCCAGCATGGGATAACGAGAGTATCCATGAGCTGATTGTTAAAAGAGAAGGTCCTACTTTACACAGCCCTTGTAAAACAATTCACTGAGCTCTAGCCCATTCCTTCCACATCTCCAGTCTAGCCCTGGACTGGTATTTGTGTTCAACTCCACCACTCCTCACTTGGATGCAACCCCACGGATGCTGTGAGGGCAGGAGCTGCTGTTATCCCAGTGCAAGAATGCTTTGGCCTCCAACCTTCTCCCACAGACTGCAGCAGATCTGAGAGGGCACAGCCTGGCTGAGCTCTCCCACAGGGAGCTGAGGAACATCTGCCACAGGCTAAGAGCTCCTGCAAGAACAGGATCAGAGATGAGCTGATGCACTGTGACTTCCTAAAGAGAAGTGTTCTGCCAAGTCCCAGGACTCATTCCCATCTAGACAGCACTCAGCACAAAATAATAGTCAACTCTTGCATCACTAAGGTGCATTAAAGTGCTCAGACCTGTAATTTACTCTCACTTGAGGCTACAATGCAAAGCCAGACTGGTAGGAAGAATATCTCTGCCTACTCCAAAAAAAATTTATATAGATATAGGAGTGTCTTCTGCTATTTAGCATTCACTTATTACTGAGTGCACTAGATTCAGGGCACTTATAGATTCCACCAAGTTTTGGGCACTGCAGAGTCAGGTGTGCTGGTGGTGAAGAGAACAGCATTCACATTAATACTGTTAAGAGCTTTACACAAGTCACTTGTGCTGTTCCAATAAAAGGCTTTTATGGGTCAACAAGGGGAAAAATACAAGAATTTCTCAATGCTCATACATCACTTGTAATGTCATTAAAAGATTAAACATACTTGTTGAGGAAAATTAAATCAGATTAAATCTCTCTCTTATCACTTGGAAAGAAGCACAAAGCCCAGGTCCCAACTCTTGGGGGTCACCACAAGCACTTTCCATCAGTGTTAAGAAGGCAGGGTTGGGACTTCAGCCAAACTCCAGCTCAGCCCTAACAGTGTCACACTTCTGCCATTCCAAAGGGATGGGGCATCGCTCCCCACCACAGCTCACAGCCCCCCTCTCCCTCAGCAAACCCACCCTCAGACCCTCCCCAAATGCACAGGCTGCTTCACTCCCTGGGATTATTCTTATTCCTTCCCTGCACCTGCAATGAACATACAGGCATTTGGTTACTGAGGAGTTCCTGAAAGCTTCCCCACAAAGAGGAATTCTGTTGGTTTTTATTCCTTTTTGTTGCTAAACAAGTCAGTAACCTGTGCAGGGGAGCTTTGAACCTGCTCATTCCCCAGTAAATGTGCTTTAAAAGTCAGATTCACAGGTGTAAAGCTGTCTTGGGAGACTAAAGGATAAAGCCCTGCAAAAATTAGGGGAAAAAAAATGAAAAAGTAAAATATGGATTCTCATTAACTTTATATTCCTCCTGCACTGGGAGATCTCCATGTCACAGCACAGTTGGGGCACAACACCTGAGGAGCTCCCGTGGATGGGACAAGGGGATGTCAGGAGGAGCAGGAGTGGTCCTGGAGTCATTAAGATCCAGGTTATAAGGCAGAAAGCTGTGCAGGAGGGATTGCACAGCTGCAGCCGAGGAATTATTCATTCCTATGTAACAATAAATTTCCATACGCAGACAAACCCTCCGGGTCTCTTACGAAGCAGACTGTGTACAAAGAGGAATGTGGCCCTAAAATGTTTATGATACAAGAAGCTACAGTAACTTCAAATAGACCAAATACATGCTTGAGGATTAAAACCTCCACAGTTTGAAAAAAAAAAAAAAAAAAAAACCAGATCCAAGCCTTTTAATTAATTTAAAAATAGTTTTGTTGGTATTTTACTTTAGTTGGTTAGATTTTCCCACTAATATTTCCACAAATGTCTGCAACCATATAAATATTCCATGTTTCTGTTTGAAAATCTCCATATTTTTTACCACCCAGAGCGTGACACAGCCAACCCAACTCGGGGTTTAGAGATAAACAGGGTAAAAAGTAACTTTGGCAAATATCTCCCTACCAGAGCACAGCAACCCTGGCAGCTCATACCCTCCTGACAGACGTACTTGTGTGGCACCCCTCAGGAAATTAAATTGTTTTGTCAGCAAAATACTTTTGGTCAAAGATCAAGACACCTCACACGGGATGGGGCTGGGAATTTAGTAGCAGATTCCAATTTTAGTATCTATCCACCATGCCCTGGCAGAGAGAGGGATTAAAAAGAGCTGCATGAATAATACAAACTATAATCATCTGTTGAAGGCTCTGTGTGCTCAGATTCCTGCAAAAAGTAATTAAACTCACAAACTTTGCTCGGTGCTTTGGAGAGTTGCAGCTAATGAACGAACACGTTAATTTGTATGGGAGCTTTAAGGAGCCACAGAGAAAACCCTGAGCAAGAACTGTGCTTCCAACTGTTTGTGTTTGGGCTATAAAGTTGTGCTGCATGAACAACCAGCAAGAAAACAGGGGTTAGGAGATGAGTTGGAGGATGAGCTTGGATGAACAGCCCTCTACCACATCCCAGCCTTCCCAGCACAGCTCCCACTGCAGAGTCCTCTGGGTGAGACCTCGGGGAGAACCAGCTCTGACCACCACCTGGTCATAGTTAAACTACACTAGTGATTTCTCCTTGCTTGAATTAACAAATGAAAACTTCCTCGCAAGGAACTCCAGCAAGATGCAGAGTACAGCCAGGGAAGGAATCACCAGAGACCTGCTCCCTCCATGCCTCCATTTCTAAGATGGTTACAAACTGCAAGTCAAGAAGGGCAACTCTTGAGCCCCAAAAGCCCAGGTGAAGAATGCAGATGACTCCTTTGCTCCACTAATGAAGCTGGGATTTGCTTCCCACTCTCGGTCCAAGAGCTTTTTTGCACAAACACAGTATTTGTGGCAGGTTCATCCCACCCCACACTCCCAGGGCTCCCTCCCAGGGATGCTGCACAGGCAGCAGAGCAGAGAATTTGTCCAGCTTGCAAGGAACTAATCTGCCCAGCTACAGGAGCTGCACATTTGTCTGACACAATTAAGTTGCTTAAATCCAAAATACATTGCTCCAAGGCATGCAGCCTTCCAGAGCCTTCTCCCCTCTGGACCTTGCCTGCAGATACAATAGCTCCTCTTCTCCCAGATCACTGCAATTAACTCCTCATGCTCTCAGGAACAATTTGAGCTTCAGCAGGAATTGCTGTGACTTCCAACCTCTTCCTTCTAGACCACCCTGGGCCGTGCTTGCACTGAGCATCCCCTCAGAGCTCTGTGGGTACAGGTGAGCAGAGCTTGTCACCCCCAGCCATTGCTGCCCCAGGTCCTGGCTGTGCTCACACCGCCTGTGAGAAAAGGGAATGGCCAAGTTCAGGCTGCTGGAAAGCCATTTTTTAGTTAGTACAGAGATCACAGACTAGGTGATAACATCTGCTTCAGCACCACCAGCTGCTGAAACCCGCACCAAAGGGAGGGGAGCTGTTGGGGACTGTGACAGTCTCCATCCCTCCGTGCAGGTACATTGTGGTATGAGTTGCAGGGCCTGGATCTCTTGGGAGGTTTCCTAGTGAGGTGGCAAACACACGTGGCTGATCTCACTGCAAAATGCAGCTTTTTTTGTTGTGGCAAAGACATAACAACCCAATTTCTTTACACCGCAGTGTAACCAGATCCTTCACTGATGTACGGAGGGAGCTGCAGCTTTGCCTCACCACTGACCCCAAGCAGAGTTTCCAAAGCTCAGTCCAGCATAGAATGGTTGTGGTAGGATTTCATCCCTCCCTTCCCTCTCCTTTACAGCAGTCTCTCTTACAATGGGAGGGAAGGCAGAACAAAAGCTGGAGATGCCACAGCGACGGCGCAGGTGTGCAATCAATCCATAATTCTATATAAAAATGCTGGGAAGCACATCCTCCCCCAGCCAGAGGCAGAGGAATGCTCTGCATCTCCTGGAAGCAGCAGATGCTCCTCAGATGGCTGCCATAGGCCCCCAGCTGGCTTTGGGGTTCACACAACCTCTGGAGAAGGTCTTTATCTTTTGGGGCAGCACAAGCATCAGGCCCAGGTTCCTCTCTGAGTGAGCAGGAGCAATTTTAGATTGCTCTGATAATTACCCAAGACAAGAGGTGCATTCAAAAGGGGACTGTGGGCACCCACAAGAAGTGCAGATTGGATCAAAAGAGGGTCACATCACTGCTCAGCTCACAGGAAAGGGGCCCACCATGCTTGGCACACAGGCAGCAAGAGGCATTTTTACAATTTTTTGTGCCTTTTTTTTTTTTTTTTAATGAGGATGAGAAGGCAGACTTGGCTTGGAGGGTTTCAGGCTATTTTTTGTTTAAGCCTGTGGAGAAAATCTGGAATGAAAACTTTCATCAATAACTCCAGCAGGTGCCCAAGGCAGTTCCTTTTAAGCTTCAGCTCCTCCAGCCGAGGAGCAAAGGGACAGTTCCATTAACAAAGGCCCCTTTTATCCACGGCGTTAATAAACACTTACTGAAAGTGTTAATAAAAAGAAGCTTTCCAGAGCCTGAGCTACGACCCCAGTCCATCTCAGCTCACTGCATTTTCAAGCTTGGAGGTTTCACAGAGTATTCTGAGTTGGAAGGCCCCAACATCACAGGATTCCTTCCCAATACACGCTCCTAATTTTTTTTCCTACTCTAAATAAACATATTTAAATACAGACTTTTATTCATCACAAACAGCAAAACCTTTCTTCCTTTCTCACTCACTTTAAAGGCCGAGGAGGGGAAGGGAGAGGGACTTGAAGAGAAGAAAACCCTTTGAGAGCCTGCAGCCAGCAAGTCCCGGTTCTCTCACTGCTCCCGAGCTTGGTTCCAAGTTTAATAAAGGTGTTTTGTCTCCTTGCTTAATAAGTGGAATTACCATAGCAGAAAGCCCAGCGGGGGAGAGGGATAGCACGGAGCATGAGTAATCACAACTGGTTTCAGGCAGGTTTTGCCATTTGGGTCCTGTTTCAAGGTTATGATGACACAGCGCTACAGGCTAGTTTGGAGCTACCATAACTCCTGCCAGACAAGGGGTTGTAACTTACAACGTGCTGTAAGCAGGGAGAACCACTGGGACACAGCAAGGAGAATGTCATCCCAGCTGGGAAGAGAGGTTTCCTGCTCCATAAGTTTTATTCCCTTATTTTATAACGCAGCCTTGTGCTTGCCCTGCTATACTTTGCACAGGACAGCGATGCAGCCACCTCCAGCTCACATCGGGTGATTTAAATTCCCCCTCTGACAACCTGTTTCACACCTTCATCCAGTACCTGCCAAACTGGGTTGCAAATACTGCAGCAAGACAAAATTTCCTGGCAAATCCATGGAGGAGAAACTGAGCTTTCAAAGAGGGAACTGATATGGGCCAGGACACGTCATGGAAAAAGACACCTGGACAGAAAAAGCTGTGACTTATCACTGGAAACAGGGAACTGCAGCAGATCCAGTATCATCTGCTGAGGACCTGCTGAGGGGGAGCAGCCAGCACAGTGCACCTAAGCTGTACTCCAAACCTTCCTCCAGCAACTGCAGCTGTGGCATGAATTTAGGGAGCATAAATTCCCCCCCTGCTCACACGGCAGGGGCACAGCCCACCCACAGGGGTTGCAGGGCAGCTGCCAGCCCCTGGTTCCCCCTCGCCTCTGCTTTGAGCCTCTGAGCCCTGCAGCAGGTGAGTGACCCCAATCAGGGCTGCACATCAGCTTTTCATTCCTCTCTCCTTAGTCACCACACTGCTGCCAACACAGACAGACCCTGTAGCTCCATCCAGCCCCAGCTCCTGCCTCAGCCACAAGGTGTTATCTGTATTTATTTCTAGCAATAGCTCACCTTTCAAAGGGAAATGTTTTCATTAAACAGCACCACTTCAGCAACCACAAACAAACAGAGACTTCAAGCCTAAGCCAATTCTCTGAAACCTCCACAATAAATACCAGGTCATCCAGCGGAGTACAACAGGCAACAGCCCTGTCCCACAGAACACCCAAATCCTCTTTAAATAGGAAAAACTCTTAAAGGTGTGACAGAAAGGATGGAGGCAGCCAGGCATAAGGGTTTCAGGCACCCTGTGCAGTGCTCTAAGCTGAGACCAAGTCTGAGCCAAGATGCTAAAACCAAACTGGTGATCTCCAGGGTCAGAGCTGAATCCCCCACCATCCCCAAGGGAGAATTACCCTTGGTAAAAGCAGCACACTCAGTCTTGGGTTGATAAAACCAAGCCAAAGAAATGCTCAAAACCACAGAGCTTCCTCTGCAGCCTGTGGGCCAGCTAGAAGAGGTTTGTTGACATTTCTATCCTGACCATTTCCCCATTTTTGAGGGCTTCATAATGACTGTTTTGGCATTGCAGGAGGAGGAGTGGTGCCTCCTCTTCCACCAACTCTGCTGCCAATGAGAAACCCTGCAAAAACAGGATCTGAGACCCATCTGCAAAGAGGCATCCAAAATCCTGGTGAACCCAGGGAGCTGCAGGTACCTGACACAGTCCTGAGGCTCTGCTTTCATATGGCAAATAGTGCACCCACTGTTAAATATATTACCTGGTATTACATAAATACAGATGGGAGAGTATCAGCTCTAAGGGAAGGACCACCTACCCCAAATACACATGACAGTGGACACAAGGGATCTCCGAAGAGGGATCACAAAGTGATGGGAGGAGCAGAGAGAGAAGGGCATCAACTCCCCAGTCCATAAATTTGAACACACCATCTACACATCTCCTGGAAAGCTTTTAAGGGGTCTGTAACCAAAAGGTGTAGATAACCACTGCCCCAGACATTCCCTGACACCAAACTGGGGTGCTGGGGGGAAAGGCAGGACTGTCATTCTGTCCATCCCAACCCAGAGCTCGCCTTCTTCTGCAGGGAAGGCAGTACCACCCTTGGAACCCACTGTCCCTTCAGAGACCAGTCCATTTCTTGTTTATTTTTCATTTTAAATGGATTAGACATGTACAAAAGCCTCCCTTGAAAAGAAACAACCAAGATGCAAAAAGGATGGGAAGATCCAACTGCGAGGCGTCAGCACTAATCCACGTCAAAGGGCACGCTGTCAACAACTCACTGTGAACTTCCAGGAGGGAAAAAATGCTCAGAATAAAACAGTTAAGACCAGATAAGCGTTTGTCATTAATTATCTGGAGTCAAAGTTGGATTTCTCAACAACACAGCCAAGCCAAAGCAAGCACATTAATAACAGAACATCTCTTACAGGGAGCTACACGCCAGGCATGCAGCCTGTCCTTGGAGGGAGAAAGGCTGGAGGCAGGTGGAGGCTCTGTTTGCTTTTCCCCGATAACAGGTATTTAGTTCTCGACGTCACTTCGCTTTATCGTAGCCTGAAACCCGGCTGAGCAGCCCGGCTCCACCCCCCCATCTGCTCCCTGTGCCAGCTGGCCCCGTGGCTGAGGGGATGCTGGGCAAGCCACGGCCATGCCACACAGCCCAGCAGCTCCCCAGACCGACACGGGGACACCCACCCTGCCCAGAAACTGGGGGGCACCGCTGGAAAACCCCACAGGACAAATCCTAACACGGCACAGCTGTTCAAGGGAGGGGGGTGCCGGGAGCTGGGATGGCTGCGCTCCCATCCAAGTCAACTGTTGAGCTGAAAAACAAGGCAAATCCCCCCAGATCCTTCCTCGAGTACTGGGAGCAGCAGGAATAAAAAAAAAAACAAGTGGCCTTGGCAGGGAAGGGCAGAGCACGAGCTGGGGAGGCTCTGAAGACATCGCCTGTGTTGGCAGCAAGTGAGCAAACACCCAGCCCAGGCAGGAGCCGACAGGTCGCTGTGCTCCACTTCAGTTCCAACAACCCTCTGACAAACAACCTGGAGCAGATCCTCCACATTCTCAGGATACCCTGGGGTCCTCACTGCATCCCAGCCCAGCTCCCCACAGCCCTCAGGCTGCAGTCTGGGTGGGAAGGGGAGCATGGGAATGCCCCCACTCCACCCCACCCAGCCACGCTGTTACCAAAGGCTCCGGGTCCTTTCGCCATCCAGCAACACTCCGAACAAAAGGCACCACAAAGGTTGGGTGCCTCTGCCCCATTACTCACACATCTGCCATCGAGGCATGTTTGGGGGAGGCAGTTTGGTTCATAGGAGCCACATCCAAAAATCCTGCCTGTTCCCTCAGCACCCACCATCCCTCCTGATTTTGCCCCCACATAACTGCTCAGGTAAGCATGTCTCTATTTTGGGGCAGAGAAAGAATATCCTAAAAACCAGTTTCTAACGTTTGCTTTGTTCCAGGTGATAAAAGACATGAGTTTTAGCAAGCAGAATATATATATATATATTACAATATATATGTATATCTATGTATCTTTTTTTGAAATAGAGGGAAGAAGGAAAATGGAACCATTGAAGTTCTCATGGTCCAAGGAGCTTTGAAAAATCTGGAGGGAAAGAACAGAACATCAAGTTTAAACCATTTTCAATGGAAAAGCCCATTAAAGGAAACAGGATCTTTTGCAGAAAGATACATATTTTGCTGATTTTGACAAAAAGGCCTGTTCAGAGGAAGAGGAAAAAAGCTTTCATTTAAATGTTTTCAACTAGCATTGCTTTGCACCTTTACAGTGCTGCTCATGAAAGCATCCTCACAAACCTGTTATTGCTGGAACATGGTGTGCCCAGGGAGAAGGGGGGTGCAGGCAGGGGTTTGGAGACAACCCTTGCCTGTACCATGGAGATGAGTAGGTATTATAAAAGTCAGGGGGGGGGGGGAAATATGTATTTAAAAAAATAATCAACTTCTTCCCCTCAATTTTGCCCCTAGGGAGGGGGAAATGCTGATCCTCCAGCTCACAGATGGTTCTTCTGAAACAACCTCCCGGTTTCCACCCCGTTGGCCATGTCTGGTGATGGGGAAGGATTTGGGAGGAGGGATGAAGGATCAGGCTCTCTCTCCTTGACGTCAGCAGCAGCACTGCACATGCTGTGCATGCCATGGGATGCACCACGGGATGTGGTGGGTATTTCCTGGGATGAAACATCACCTTTGCCCTCCGATCCCTCCCCAGCCACAACCACAGAGGAGGAAGCTGTGGGTCAAGCACACACCTCCCCGGCAATTAAAATCATCTTCTTAATATCCCCCAGTCCCAGCCATCCTGTGACAGGCCACAGAAAATATTAATTACACCCTTTCCCGTTCAGACCAGTTTCTTTCTCATTCAGGTGTTGCTGGACCTGAGTCAGAGCCAAGCTGGCATTCAGCAGTTGCACACAAGGGAAGATGGAGCATCACCTAAAAGGTTGTTGTTCCACCTTGTATCTCCCTTGAAACTTCACACAACTGCACACACAGCAATGAATTTAGAGTAATGCCACCAGTGAAATGCACAAATTAATAGCAATAAAGTGTAAGTGCTCCACGTGGCTGCAGCAGAGCCAGTGCTGGGGAAAACGACCCATGAAGGCTTAAAAACCAGCACACGATGAGACCACTGGGAGACAAAAAAAAAAAGGCAACAAAACAAACAGTCCATTTCAATCTCTTTCTCATAAAGAGCCAAAATGAACCCAGGAACACATCAGAGAATAATCATTTAGCACAGATCAAACAGGAGAACTAGCATATTAAAAATACATGCAGCATTAATCAGCTACGCAGAGTTATGTGCCATCATTTCCATAAATAATACAGGATCAAAGCAGCCCAAGCAGCACTATCAGTTAATATAGTCAGCCAGTCAGTCAAAATAGAGTAAAGCTGCCTGAAAACTGAGGCTGTATCATTTGCCAGGAATAAAGCAGATTCATCTGAGAAGTGGCACGACCAGTTAAACGGGTAAAGGTTACCAACAGCCTCCTCGTCACAGGGAGGTGATGCCACAAAGGAAAGAAAAAAAAAGAAGGAATTAAGGGTTAATGCAGCTTCAAAAAGTTATTTTAAAACAATGAGCTTGGGGAATATCAATATATCTTGTCTAATGGTAACCCCACGAAGAGCCAAGGTGCGGGGGAAAGGTGGGAGGACCAATCCTGCTGGGAGCATGGCCAGTGGCTGGAGCAGGGGTGAGCCATGGGGTGCAGCCTACCCAGAGCCCCTGCCCAGGGTCAGGGCAGTGCCAAGGGGCTCCCCTTTGCCCAGGAGAAATCTCCCTGCTGCAGAAACCATCCGTCCTGCTCAGGGTGAAGGCTCAGCACCAATGGCCTTTAAACATCCACCCATCCATGCATAGAAAATGCCTGTGTCATTAAGCCTTTTGCTGAAAGGCTGCAGAGCCATTTAGCTGCCTGATTTTTAAAACAGGCATGTGGAGCAGCTCGAGCTATAAATAGCAGGGATGGTTGCCTCGTCATGTGTCTGGGGGCTTATTTATAAGGACAGGGGGCAACTGAATTAAAAATGGTAAAAAAAAAAAAAAGAAAAAAAAAAAAGCATCTTGGACTTCTCTGCTTGAAGTCCAAGATGTCAGATGGGGAAAAAAAAAAAACCTTCGAGGGTTTTTTTGCTTTTTTTTCTTTTTCCAGGCGCAAAGCAAATGCCCATCGCTCATGCTCAGACTCTGAATCAGTTACATTTACAAGGCAAATCGTAATTCATACAGCAGGTGTTCAGAAATAAAAAAAAAAAAAAAAAAATCCTCCTTTAAGCAGCACAAGACCGAACTAAGGCTTTGCATTAGTTCATGCAGCTCCGGGGAAGTGCCTCATTCACTGAAATAGGACCCGTGTGTGTGAAGCAGGAGCAGAGATCTCAAAAATCTGTTCCAGAGGGGGAGGAATAAAAGCCCTAAAGGGCTGGAGCAGAGCTGCTGCCAAATAGGAGGGCTGGCAGCCTGCGTGGCATCAGGACCCTGCTGCATTTCGGGTGACGAAGGGCGATAGGAATTTTGCATGGGAAGATCCGGGATGAGCATCAGCCAGAGGAAGAATTCAGCCTCCAACAAAAGAGCCGCTCTGGGCAGCTCAAATGGTCCCCAGGCGATTAGTGGCCCGGCAGAGTGTTTGGAGGGTCTATTCTTCGCAGGCAGCAAGGCGCAATCCCGGGAAACCACGTGGATCCAGCATCCCCCTCTCTGTTCCCTGCTTTTATTAAATCGCCGGAGAAAACAAGGGGAGACAGCCAAGCTGCTCCCAGCCCTTCAGCGCCAGGACACCAGCCAGCTGGGATGCAGGAAAAGCTGGACCACTTTTCCAGCATCCCTTGCTGTGAAGAATCAGGGAGAGGAGCCATGGGGAAACAAGTGACCCCATCAGATGAGGTGACAGCGTCCACTGCTTCTCCAGGAGCCAAGACCAGCACCATTGGGAAGTTTCCTAGTGAATAAGGGGGAAAATGTTCTGCCAGACAAATGAGGTTCAATTATTCCAAGTCCAGAATATCTTGTTAGAAATGCTTCCCGACTGACAAGCTCTAATCCAATAAAAGACCCTTCCAGACAAGCCCTGCTGGGATTTTGGGAGCGTTTTTCCCCTGGCAGGGACCCAGAATCCCCCAACCCCACACTGGGGATGGATTTAGCCCCAAAGCACAACAAGCACATCAATCTTACAGGACAGCCTCGAGGCACAGGACTCTCGACCTTACTGGAAGCTTAAGCAGAAGCAAAGCAAGAACAACCATTTAATTTCAGTCTGACCGAACCCAAAAGTCAAATTAAAAAAAAAAAGCAAATAATTTCCTGTGAACCAGAAATCTGGTTTTTAGCCAGTTTAATGAGACTGAATTGCAACTGGTTCTGTTCTCCTGCGGTGGTGGAGACACAGGACCCCCCAAGGCAGGGCAGATGGCTGGAGTGCAATCTAGCCCTTAGCTCATAAAACATATTAATATCCCCAACCAATTATAAAGTGCCAGACTCAGTCCCTCTGGCCCCTACTCCCACTGAGCAATGCCTCGCTGCACAAGGCAGCCCTGTTGAGCTCAGACATGCAGCACCTGCCAGGGCAACAAAGCCTGTGGCTTTCCAGGACCTCTGAAGCAAGTCTGAGCCCTTGCTCCATCCTCTGAGATCTCAGAGCTTGATGAAATCTCAGGTGCAGTCAAGGTGCTGAACAACAATCCAGCTCCTTAACATGGCTTTTTTAATTTTATTTTATAAGTGCTTGTCAGAGGTAAAGCAGACGGAGCCTTCCCATCCAGCCAGACGGCTGGAAGAGAAATCCCTGCCTTCAGCACCCGGTCTTGGCATGAGTTCATTCCTAACACTGGCAGATGCATCACACCACCAAGATCCTGGAAGCACCAGTGAGCACCTCGGATGCACAGCAGCGCTTCCTGACAGTCAGCTGGTGTCAGCTCCACAAATGTTAGTGGCACACAGTGCCCCGGCCCTGGGTATTTATAGGCCACGGGCTCTCATCAAAAACCTCTGAAATCTTTCCCCTGACTTCAGCAGACTCGCATCCGGGCCCTCTGCTCCTCAGGGACAGCTTGTTCTGTGCTTCCCTGCCCACAGCCACGGGGTGTGGGATGTCCTGGATGTCCCTGTCCTCGTGCTGTGCTCACCCACAGGCAGCTGGTGAGGGCAGACTTGGGGACAGGCTCGATGCCCACCATGACACAGCTGGGCAGATCCCAGGATGCTGCAGCCACCTCCAAGGCTGCACTGGAGCAGCACAAGGACCACGGTCCCCTCCAGGATGGGGTTGTTCACCCTCTGAGTTACACCTTGGTGTAGCTCACAAGATGAGCTCTGCTGCCAGCCCAGCACCATAACCATAACCACAGTGGTCCTGTCCCCCCTGGCACAGCCAGGCAGTCAGCAGGACGGAGGCCAAGGTGCCTCTCTGGGAACAGGCAGCCCCAGGAGGATGCTCCAAGGGCAAAACCAACCACGGACCAGGAAGCTCATCCCACACTTGGCCACACATTTCCCAGCTGTTTGGATAGACACAACCTTTGCACTCCATGCAAACCCCAGTCAGTGTTGCAAGAGTCCTCCTGGTCACACTCCAGCACTGTCCTGACTGTCCCAGCCATCCTCACAGAGCCCAGAGGACCAACAAAGGCACTGGGACACCTCCTGCCCACCACACAGCTTCAGACAAACCACTTTATTCCATGCTCCAGCACCTTTTCCCACCCCCCCCACAGGCTGGTGTTTGGGTATTACCAAGAGCAGCCAGATAAATAACATCACCACACACTGCCAGTGCCATTTTCCAAGATGGCATTTTCCAAGTGGCAACTCAGTGATGTGATGTCTGAATCTCAGCTATCATTTAAAATAAAAAAAAAAAAAGCAAAACCTCAGCAGAGAGAAGATAACAAACAAGACCTTGGATGCTCTGTAGATCCTCTAAAAAATATCCTGATATTCACGAGCGTCGTTAAGTCCCAGAATCTCAAAATCTTGAGTCAGGACAGTTGGGTGCATCTGATACAAGAATGACTCAGATGGGAACGTGGAGGCAGGGAGTGACATTTTCTGCTGTGGGCAACATCCCTTTATTTTAAGCTCAAAGCTACAAACCTCACAATTTATTACTTGATTGGAAAAAGCCACTCTCTGCCCTGGCTGCTCCTGTACTCATCCCAAGGAACAAGAACCATCCTCCTTATCCTCAGCCTTCATATCCATAACTTCATTTCCATTTCTTTAAATAAATTTAAATCCTGCTGACACCTTGAATACAAGTTATCTCAGTAAACACATTGAACACAATCCCAAGCCCTCAAACAAGGACAGCTTAAGCTGCCTTCCCAAGCAATGAGCAGGAGGAAAGCTCCAGCTCATCCCTCTGGCTCCCTCTGATTGTCTCCCACGGGGTCAGAGGTAGACCAGGGGCATTCAGGTAGGTATCTGCATGAACCCATACAGAGGTGGGAAGACCTCTACCAAAGGGGGTAATGGCTCAATGGGAAGAGGGAAAGAGTCATCCAGAGCTACAAAAGGGACCAGCACTGGCACAATGTCCTGAAACTGCCCTTCAGCAAGCTGGCTGTTTCTGTCCTACCAGGATTTGAGAGCTCCCAACCCCTCGAGGAACACAGGCCCAGTATGGCAGGGTCTGGCTGCTGATGGCTCCATGGCTTGGACCAAAGCCTTTTCCCCACAACAATACTGCTGGTACTGCAGGAACACCCCCCCCAAACCTGCCCCCTATACCTTGTGCAAGCATGGGGTGCACAGTCCTGTACCTGCACAAAAGTAAAACCCTCCAGCTCTCCAGCTGGATGATGAAGAGTTGAAGCCAGCACTCACCAGTCCCCTCCTCGCCCCAACACCTCCCCTGCACCCAGACAGTCACCCAGGTCACCCCCAACACCCCCGGGGATTTGCCAGGCTCCTCTTTACAAGCTAAACCCATCAGCTAATCCCACCCAAAGCCACAGCCTCCACCCATTGAGGGGGCTCTGGCTGCACCCCCTCCTTCTGAGCTGCAGCACCTCAGCAAGAGGTGGCCCCATGCCAGAGGCTGGAGACCCATCAGACGTCACTGCACACCCTGACTCAGCTTTCACACATTTCCGTAGCAAATGTGACACCTTCCCGTGGTTTAACTGCTCTGAGCCACTGGGCCATCTGCATTTCCTGCCCTGTGGCTGCAGCAGAAACTGCTCATTGTCCCCTCCTATGAGGTTCAGAGGTGAGGAGTCAGACCCAGCATCATTTCTGGGAGCTGGTGACCCTGCAAGGCAGGTGGAGCACAACAGAAACGCCAGGGAGGAAAGAAGGCAACAGCTTTTGGGATCTGAAACATTTTGTACAGTCTAAAGATGCCAAAACCCAAGGTTTGGGTGCAACTCCTGTGCTGACCCAGGCTGTGAAAGGAGGTTTGGGCTTTTCAGCCCACCCGTCTGCTGTGCATGGGGCTGGAAAAAAAGAGTCAGAACAAAACACCCTTCAAGGAGACCCACAGTGTTCAACAACACCCTACAGGAACGGGTGGAATAGAGCAGTTTTGTTCTTTATGGAAGCAAAGTCCAACCAGAACCACACTGGCCACAGGAGCCACATCTCTGCTCCAAAACAAGCACCCACCCAACAGCCATCCCCAAAACAGCTTCCCCAGCAAAGCTCCAGCTTCTGCTTGAAACGAGACTGCTGTGGATAAAAGGAAGAGGCAGAGTCTCCCTGGCGGGTGTTGGAGGCTTTGGTGATAAGGCAGGGGATACTTCTAAGCTTGTCTCCACAAACACGGGGATTAGCAATTTACTTCTCTTAAAAACAAAATCCGGGATTTTAACATGATCACAGGCTCGGAAAGAAAAATAAACATCACGAAACTGGGAAAGGGAAGAAGAGAAGGAGAGTGGAGCAAACAGGCAGCTCAGTGAAAGCTGAAGTGCGTCTTAAATAGGAATGAGAAATGCATTGAAGTCTGACTTGAAATCTTGGTAATGCTGAGCAACACTGACTGTGAGGACTCTCACACCCATTTCTTATCAGTGATAACACCATGGGCATTAAGGGAAGCCTTTCTAATGATGTGTATGAGAAAAGACCCATTTGTTTCATGCAACAGAGCATATAATGCATTAATTACCTACTCAATTGGAAAAGTAATGTTGAAAACATGCTTGCATTAAAGCTAAAGGAGGGTTTCAGCTAAACCCATTATGTTCACTGGCTTTGCTATACCTTCAGTGCTTAATGCTCTTTCAGAGCAAACCTCTGCACAAGACTCCAGTGTCACAGCAGTCATGGTAGCACAGAAAAGCCCCATAAAACCCACAGAGACCAGCTCCCACACAGACCCCAGCCATACCACCCACCCATGGCACCTCCACAGGCTCCCACATCACACAGGGGGATGCTGCCAAGCCCACCATCTCCCCCCACCACTGCCTCATCCCCCCTCAGGTGCCCTAAACTCCACCCAGCCCACGAGCACACCAGCAATCCTTCATCAGCCAGGGCTAATCTCAACCTGTCACACTCAGGACTAACAGACTGGGCTGTTGGAGAAGACATAATCTGCCCGTGTGTTCCTACCCTGGCCATCACTGCAGAGTAAAGGCACCAGAGAGCAATTCTGAGATCAAGTGGCTGTAGCCAGTAATAATTAGCACTTTAAAACTTCAAAGGGTCATGCTGGCCTCCACAACCCGAGCTCAGCACACCCAGGGATAGCGGGGAGGAATGCTCATCCTCAGTGCTCCCGCTTCCCAAGGGAGAACTGAAACACAGGGCTGAGGGTGCCCATGGCAGCATGAGGAACAGACACAAAATCCCCCCCAGCTTGCATCTCTGACAGCTTCTATGGCAGAAGACAAAGGATGTTATGTGAGCATCCCACATAGGCATCTGGGAGCACCCCAAGCCACTGCTAAACCAGTTGCCTCCTGCCTTGCAACAGTTGCACTTGTCCCATATGAGAGTGATGCTCTTAATAAACCCATTGGAGCCCAGGGGTGGGAGAGACGATGCCACCTGATACTGATGGAAACAAACACAACACAGGAGGTCAGAGGGGGAAATGTGCTCCAGGAAGCTTGGGGTGGGTACGTGCATCCCCCTGGTTGGCACCCAGAGGGTCACACTGTGCTGCACATGCCAGCGAGTTGTTCAGTGGACTCAGTTTGATCGTGGCACAACAGAGGAAACTGCTTCTGCTTTAAGAGCACTCAACCCATCCTACCTTTATCAGAAACTCCTAATCTTAAGCCATTCTGTTTCTTCCAGAAAAAGCAAAGACAGAAACCTCAATGGAAAAAAAAGGGAAGTAAAGGCTGAAAACAAGCAGCTCCAGATCTTCAGCTGATTTTATTTCTAGCCAAATAAAACAAGTTGATTAAACCACTTGTTCAGACTGCTAAAGCTACCAGAAGAGCAGAATGCATCCCTTTCACATCAGAGGAAGCTCAACGCACTTAAACCAAACATCTTCCAGGAGAAGAGAAAAAATAAATACAAAATAGGAAAGGATCAGCACTATAGTACTTGCATGTGTCTGAACACAAAGCTTTGGAAATGCAGAGCGAAGCCAAGTTCTCTGCTAAAGTAAGTGAACAAAGCTCCATACAAGGACTCCAGCAGAGTTTTGTCTGCTTAATCTATAGGTAAACTGCAGTCTCAGCTTTGAAGAGCATCAGTGTTTCCATCTCCCTGGGAGTGACCAGCACTGTCAGTGTACGACACCCAGCGAGAGCTTGACCTGAGAGCTCAGCCCTCCCATCCACCCCTTACCTCTACCCTCCTCACACTCTTCATTGATAATTTATTCCCATTTATTCCCATTGTCACAGCACCTTCCTCAGCTCTGTGTAAGCCCTGGAACACAACAGGGTCAGGATGAGACCTACTGAGGTGCATTTCTCCCAGCACAGAAGAACCAATGGATCTTTCCTGCCCTCACACACCCACCGGGTACCACAGGAGTGTGGGGTTTGAGCTGCAAACATACCTTCTGGCACAGGTAACAACAAGGGCTCCAGGGACACCAAGTCATCGCTAACCTCACTCTCCCTGCTGCCGGCACGTGGAGCTGGGACACCGGGAAGCCTTGATGCTCACAGAGCTACTTGACCTCCAAGGTCCCACCGGGGATGCTCAAGGCCAGCACCCACCCTGTTGGACACTGCCCCGATACAACGGTGATGGCGAGGACGTGTCTTCACCTCCTCCACGGGGAGCACAATGCACAGCGGGGACCGCTGCCGCGAAGGATGCTTTGGGCAGCCTGGACCAGCACCTGCCCCGCTGCTCCCCCCAAACCACCAGTGACACCTGTAACACCCTCGGCATGGCAAGGGCATGACACACCCGCCCTGCCAGACCCCATCCCGGGGTCGGTACCCCCGCACCCAGCCCCAAGGTGGGGAGGGTGTGCCGGGCACACGGGGCCGAGATGCTCCGGGGGTCCCACCCCGCGAGGGTCGCTGCAGCCGGAGGGGTCCGGGGAGCCGCCGCCCCGTCCCCGGCCGCGCCTTTGTCCGCCCGGCGGAGGATGGGGAGCAGCCCCGTCCCGCTGACACCCCCCGCCCCGCCACGGACACGCGTGGGCCGCTCACCTGCGGGGCCGCTGCCCGCCGCCTCCTCCTCCTCCTCCTCCTCCTTCTCTTCTTCTTCCTCCTCCGCCACCGCCTCCTCCTCCTCCTCCTCCC